>NW_015151182.1:349554-358091 GCF_000732505.1 Cyprinodon variegatus
CACGTTCGCCCAAAATATGAACGAGTTCATGAACTTTCGTTCAATGAACGCGTTCAGGCACAACACTGCATTTTGGGCTTATAGGTGTAGTGGAGGATGTTCTTTTTCCAGGTGGATCATCTAAATAAGTGGTCTCCTAACTGTCCATCATTCTGGTAATATGTCTACGTAACGCCGTCCTATGTGCTCGTCCCCATTTTCACTTACCGGTGGCAAATCTTCTTTTAGAAAGTAAGCTTGTATGAGCAATGCAAACTGCAACTTTTAAACAGAGCGTGCACCAGGGTTTGTGCATGTTTGTTGCAAAATCCTCCACTATGCCTTTAAGGTTTAAAGCAGACTTTTTTTTAGCTGCTTTTCTGAAAATAATCAGGAAAACCTTGTTAGATGACCTGACCTGCTCATCTTTGACACATTGGACCTCGTGTTTTTCTCCAATGTGAGGCTGCAGGACCTTTTTCACCTCTGCAACCTAAACCGAAAGAAGGAGAGAATCAGAGCCAGAAATATAGTCATAACCACAACAGCGCTCAGCTGTGACAGTAACACTGGAAACTGCAGAATCTGGATGGATCTCTGAATATCTGAAGACTTCTGTCTGCAGACGTTTAACCAGTAAATGTGTTTTTCAGTGGAAGAAGTTGGAAAGTACATTTTAAAGAAAAAATGATGGAAATAAAACTTTCAACACCAAAACATTTTTTAAAGAAAAACAAAATACATTCAGGAAAATGTGTTTTCCTTTCTGGGATGATATCAATGAGCTAGTCTGTGCTGAAGGGATGTGCAATCATGGTTAAAAAGGATTCAGGAATTTCTTTTACCTTATAGAGTCGTTCACAGGATGGAGTGATACCCGCAGCCTCCAGCAGGCTGCAGAAAAACAGTAAAAGTTTGCTTTCTGATGCTAAAAGTGACAAAAATGTGCAGTATCTCCAATGACCAGCAGGGGGTTGTTTTCCTAATGCTCACTTGTAGATGTCGAATTGATGACGCAGTTTCAGGCAGATCTGGAAGTATTTTAGAGGAGAGTTGAATCCTTCAACACAAGCGGCGCACGATCCGTGTTTGATCCACTCCTCTCTCCTTAGACAGAAAAAAATATTCACCGACATTTAATAAAGGAAGCAAATCTTTATTGTTTACATATAAAAAAAACTTCATCAAACTGAGTTTGTAGAAATGTGTTTCTAAATTAAAGATTGGTTTAGCAAAGAACTATTTATATGTGGATCAATTGATATATCCAATAATTTCCTTTCTTATAGAACCAGCAGGGAGGATTTTTGGTTGTAGGGAAGCGGCTTTTCCAACCGTTGCATTTCTGAATTCTCCAGAGTGGTGGACGACTTTACAGTACACAAGTGAATAAAGTGAATGTGATTGGTTTACCAAGGGGGCGAAATTATTGTGGCGGAAAGTTCGCAAGCAAGTTTGATTGTGGCCAGTTTGTCGGAATAATCCTGCTAACCAGTTAGCAACTTAGTGCTAGTACTAAGTTGCTAACAAGTAGCACTAAATTGGTGACTTAGAAACGACACTGTCAAGGAACGCTATGGACAGAGGAAACATGCAAGAGGAGGAGAGTTTAGTGTCGGAGGTCGTGGATGAGTCTCCTCCGTAATAAATTTTTTATTTAGAGGAGGAAAGCGGGGACGAAGATGTTGTGGAAGAGGACGCCAGGGCGGCAGAAGCTTGGTTTGGTGTAGAAGGCTTACAGCCGTACATGTTTGAGCTCTTGCCTTGCAACGCTGCCAGTTCTGTTAGCTCTACGCCTGCTGAAGACACAGACGTCCATCCCCGTGAACACTGGGACGGAACTCAATGGGAAACGAAATGATTCTTATTTCTCATTTCAACCATTGCGTATATTAGCTGCGACATATGAATCAAGATGCTATGACCGAAAAAAATTGATTGACAGATGACTGTTGATATATGATTGGCTGAATTTAGGTGTACAAGCTGACCTATAACTAACTGGCCTGCATAAGATAATAAAAAAAAAAAAAAACATAGATTATAAAACCCCATAGGATTTATTTTTTAAATAGAAATGTTCTACCTTTTGGGACAATATCTGTCTGATAAAGAGTACATTTATATACATGTCTAAACCCGAATGATTTGACATTTAAATATGATTTCCCTACGACTTTAAATCTAGTCCTGTTTATCCACCCTGTGTTTATGTTGGAGCACTGATGCAACTTTGATATCAGAAGTGGGGGAGGGGACGCAAGTATTTTTTAATAAAATTAACTTCGGTGTGTTTGACCATCCAATCACAGACCCGATTCAGTAGCGCTTCAGATGTTTGTACAGTGAGGTTCTCAGAGGGACAGCAAAGCAGCCAGAAAAGACGGTGGGCCAGTCAGGACCTTGTGGGCATTCTAAACTCAGGGAAGCGTTTTCCGCCTGGTCCTAGTCCTCGACGAATGTCTGTGTACTGTAGCGTAACATTGTTTTTGGACAATGAAAAGTACAGGGCTCCAAAACGGACATTTGAATAAGTGCAGGGGATATGTCCCCCCTCGAAATTACGTCCATGAATTAGAGCAACAATGTCTACACTGGAAAAAAATCAAAATCCAAATAAGTCATTATTTCTTAAAATAAGTGCATTTCTTCCTGAATTTAGAAGGTAAAAGACATATATGGCCAAAGGAACAAGACAATTTACATTTAAAATAAGAAAACCCCATTGCATTGTCTTATTTCAAGTGCATGTTATTTAAAATTTAAAAATACTCATTCCATTGGCAAATCATCTGATTTACCTACTCATATTAAGGGTAAATGTTTTTAATTTGAGAAAATGTTTACTTGTTTGTACATAGTTTTTCCAGTGTAACAATAAACTATATGAGGAGAAATCTTATTAACACCTAGGGCTTTGTAGTATTGTTTGGATTCGAAGATTTGTTGATATGCAGTTGACAAATGCAGCCATTCTTTCCAGTTGGAAGGATAGGTTGAGCGTATCATAAGTCTTATTGAAAGGCCAAACAAGCCGACTGCTCTGTGCTCAGATGAAGAAAGGAAATGGCGCTAACAGTGGTGAATATCATAAGTGCAGTTTTATATAATAAAAACATGTGAATAGGTTCATCTTAAATGAATGAAAATAGTTCATTTAAATCCTTAGTGAATCAGATATGTGGCGGGTAATGTTTGGTTTATTGAAATGCCTTTATCTGTCTCTGTGCAAATGGCGCTAGCTGACATTTAAAGTCAGATTCCAATAACTCTGCAGTGTGAGAACTAGAAAGCAAATATCTGTGATGACGGCATTGCCGCTCAAACGCCTCAAAAAGAAAATTTGCAATAAAACTGTAGTGAGAAGTTTGGAAGTTGCATTTTTTTTGCCTGCTTTGTGTGTTATGGTTGCTAGGCGACAGGGTTTACGCTGAGCGAGGGGCAGTAACAGCTGAAGAAAGCTCAACCAGTGTGAATCCAATAGCCTCCCTGTTTTCACAGCCTCCTTCAGAAGATGCAGCCTCCAAATCCGAACACACCGAAAGGCTTAATCTGAATTGCCTAAATAATGTGGACACTTACCATCGCCCTCTACTGGATAATACAGGAACTACGAAAAACACTGCCCTCTACTGAGTGGATCAAAAGCTACAGAAACAGCGCTCCCTATGGACAGAGTTTTAAATTACAGAAACACTGCCCTCTACAGGCAGGATCTGGATCTGCAAAGCAGTGATCTTCACCAGAAATGAAAATATGTTTTGGTCTTCAGGAGCGACGGCCAGTAATCCAGCAGCTCTCCTTCCAGTTCCTGGAAGAAATGAAGCCGATGTTGATGTTTCTGAGGTGAACTGTGTCTCTAAAGCAGGAAACCTGACTCTGGTGGAGAATCACCTGGACATCAGAGCGGAACATCGGCCAGCAGCTGCAGCACCGCTGAGCATGAAGAGGCCTGGAAACCAGCAAACAGACAGATTAAGGCACAGGCTGACGGTTCCTTTCTGATTTCAGTATTTATACTTAACTCAGCTTTATTCATTAAACACCTGCAGTAAAGTTGACAGGTCACTCATCAGTGTTATTAACAGCGTTGCACCGATGCGTTTTTTTGTCACCGATACCGATACCCGATACCTGACTGTGCAGTAGGGGTGGGTATTGCCAAAGAAGTCACGATTCGATTCAAATCACGATTCACAGGCCACGATGCGATTCTATCACGATGCATCACGATACTTGAATTATTGCGATGCATTGCAATATTTTCTCCTCCATGTTTTGTTTTTGAATGACTCGGCACAGTATCCCACGGCCGGAAATGCTTGTGACACAAGGCAGCGTGCGTCAACACATTTGCAGCGACATCTACTGGACTGGAAGTGGTATTGCACTTGTTTTTGGCTGATGTTCGCCAAACCATTCATGCAATTTTATTTATTCATTTTTTTAAATTAATAATCGATTCTTGGCATCAAGAATCGATGCAGTAGATCACGAAAATTAGAATCACGATGCATCATCATCACGATTATTTTGCACACCCCTACTGTGCAGTATTGGCCGATACCGATACCCTCTGTTTGAAATTGATGTGTGTGTATATGAAAAACTGCATACTACCTGGATGTAAAATAATTGCCATCATGGCTTTGTCAAGCTGCTGCCTACCTTTGTGAAGCAGGAAAAAGACTAATAAAAGTGAATCCAGTAGAACTTTTTATCCCCTACCTGGAATGGGTGACAATAGTTGAATAAACTTTTGCCTCTCAAAATGGTATCAGTGCCCTATTTGTTGGTAATCGCCGATACAGACACTAAAATTTTAGTTCTGGATTGCTTTACCGCCCTATACCGGTATCAGTATTGGTGCAACTCTAGTTATAAAACAATTTTAAACAGGAAATTAAATGAAAACCTTGCTTTAACCAGCAGAATTGATCAGTTAGTAACTAAAGGTGAGTGTATGATGGGTACCAGAGGCCATGGATGGTCCAGCTGCTGATGTTCTGAGGAATCCTGCACAGAGTCTCTTTGGACAGAGACTGAAGGACACAGATTAAAAACAACATGTTAACACACATAACACAAGTTTCACATCTTTGTTGTTTTAAATGCATGTAAGAAGGAGGAAGTTTGGTGTAAAGAAAATGTTAACATTTCTGCCTCGTCATTAAATGGAGTTAAATGAAGCCTCCTTAACATGTCAACTGCTAACAGCCAGTCAGTTGCTCCAGACCTGCTAACTCGATTATGTTTGCACAACCTCACACCCACAACATTATGGAAATAAATCTAGTTTGTTCCTTCTTGTTCCATCCTGGTTCCACAACAGCTGCAGACCAAGGTCCAAAAAGATCTTGTGACCTAAACAGAACACCTTTAGGATGAATACAAGTGAAGACTTCTTCTGAAGACATCTGACCTCATGCATGGGATTCCCATGAAAACTATTTGGGAACATCTTTTTACAGGGATGTTTCTCTCTGTTTGTAGTGAAGATGATGATGATGATGATGCTAACCTGGCAGAAGCCCCCCGGCCACTGCAGGGTGAACAGCATGCATTTCCAGCTGCAGTTATGCTCAGAGCTGTGGCGGCCATATTTGTAGTCCTCCCAGAGTTCCACTTCGTGGGTTTCTGAGACATTTGGGAGCAGCAGGATGATAAGCGCAGGACTCAGGGTGACCAGCAGGGGCAGCAGTGAGTGACACATCTCGGTCTGCAGGATGAAAACCATTCATTTCTGGAAACTACATGCAGTTATTCACAACCAGAAGTATTCATACCCCTGTAGATCTGCTGGGTCTAATCTGTTTATTTATCTAATAGACTTTGCACCGGGCCCATACTTAAAGATTTTGTGGTTTAATTAGCTTTTTTAACAAATAAGATACATCAGCGAGACCCATATAGTGGCAGTCTGTAGGAGTGGGACTCAAACTCAGAACCTCAGGATTCCAAGCTCTATGCCCTAACCATTCGGCTGCCACTCAATTAATGTATTTGTTTCTGTCACAACATATAAACGGAATCATTTTACCAGTAGTCCTGATTAAAATTATTATCCAGCCTCATTTTCTTTCTAGAGTCAGATCTGCAGGTCTTCCGGTTTCTTTGGTTAATAAAACAGGTGGTTCAGGAGGTTTGATTCGGATTCTATCTGCAGCAACTGGAGGAAATCTATTCATGAAATTAGTTCAAAATCTGCAGTTTTGTTCATGATTGTGAAGAAAGGGTGAAGAAAACTCACCAGGCGCGTGAACAGAGCTGCCGTCTGTTTCTCTGGAAATGAAGAACTGAAACATTATTTGTCGCAGATATGTTTAGCTGTCTGAGTGCTCCACCTCTCTGGTTCAGGTCATAGCAGAACTTCTGCTTTCACCTCAGCAGCGGCGCCACTCTCGGATGCTAAAAACAAATGCTTTCTGTGACATTTTCTCAGAAAACAAAACTTATATTTCCTGTTAAACACGAACCAAAAGACCCGGGCCGACGGTGTGTGAGGTCCTATGCTGATGGGTCCCCATCGTGCTCCCACTCTCAGCAACCCTAACCCTGTTATTCTGTCAATGCTTTGGAGTCTATTTGTAAAAAAAAAAAGGGGAAGGGGAAATTTTTTTTATTTTTGGAAGCATACATAGCCTAATTAATATATTCTATTAACCTAAAGCAATAGGGATGGTATGGTTGTTAAGGTTACAGGTATGCAGGTCAAATCATATTGTCCAGAGAGCTGTTCTAAACGAAATTTCTTTTTGTTTTACACAGTTGTGTAAACAAAATCACAAATAAATCTGTCCTAGTCTAATCACAAATGTGTTTTGGACCCTAACATATCTGGCTCTCTGCAGACACATGGACATCTAGGACTGATCTGAAAAATAATCCTGGTTGACGTGTTTATATATTTGTTTTGACATTAAATGTTTAAGCATCAGAAATAAAGTCAGAGGGAGGCAAGATGGCCGTTCATACCATTGATAATTTGGTTCAGTTCAGTTCAAATCAGTTTATTTATATGGCACCAATTCACAACACATGTCATTTCAAGGCACTTTACTGTTCACCAGATCATCCAGTCAATTTGATTCAAAGTTTTCTATTTAAGGAAAACCAGTTGATTGCATCGACTTAAGGCAATCCATCACACCAAGTATGCTTGTTGGTTCTAGATGAGATCCACCACAAGTTAATTTGGGTGTTCCTTGTTCATCCAGAACTCTTCCTGTTAGATTTGACGGGTTTTCCCTGTATCTCTGTTCAGCTCCATTCAGGCTTATTAGTCTCCATCTCTCATCTCCCTGCTGAAGCTCAGCTTCAGCTGTTCTACATTTCCCCCTAACTACTAACTCCTGTGTTCTAAGTCACAGTTTCTGAATTCCTTGTGTTCCCTGCCAGAATCGTCTGCTCATCTGCCATGTCCTCCAGTTTCCTGGCACATCTTCCTGTTTGTCTGCCTGTGCTTTATGTCCTGTTCTCCATGTGCCACCATTTCGTAAGTCTCTAATTTAATCACCAAAATCCTGATGGTGGCTGTTTGTATTGTGGATAACTTGGTTCTGAATGACAACCACCAGAGTTTAATTTAGGCTTTGCTTTGATCATTTACAACTTTTCCTATTAATCTGTCAGATTTTCCAAGTTTTTTCTTAATCTCTGTGTTAAAAAACATGTTTTCTTCTCCAAACATTCAATCATGGCTGATAATCTGAGTTACTGTGGTTTCGTTATAAGAGGTTCCAGAAACCCATCCACCCATTATCTGACACTCTTGTCCGGAGTGGGGTCGCAAAGGGTTCTGGTGTCTATCCCCAGCAGTCATTGGGCGAGAGGCGGGGTTCACCCTGGACAGGTCGCCAGTCCATCGCAGGGCAACACAGAGACAAACAGGACAAACCACCATTCACACACAAGGAGAATTTAGAGAAGCCATTTAACCTAAAAGGCATGTTTTTGGACTGTGGGAGGAAGCCGGAGTACCCAGAGAGAACCCACGCATGAACATGCAAACTCCATGCAGAAAGACCCCAGGCTGAGAATCAAACCCAAAAACTTCTTGCTGCAAGGCAGCAGGGCTACCCACTGCATCACTGAGCAGCCTGGGTTGCAGAAACCGTTCCTCTAAAATAAGGATGGAAACTTTCCAGTTCTCCCATAATGGTGTGATTCCATGAGCCATGATATTAAGTTTTAACATTGGTGGAGCAAAATACTTCTCTCTGCTCTCCAAAATTAGCTGCAAATCCCTCTTCAAAACACTCCTAGAGACACAACACAGGAACGTGTGATACCCCCTTTGCTAACACCAGCCTTATTTTCTTTGCCTGTGGACCAGAGTGGAGGGAAACCCATCTGACTGAGCAGTTAACTGCTCTGCTGGCTGTTTCAGAACCAGATTGTTGCTCAACAACTTGGGGTTTTGAGGATTTCTGATCATTTCATCTGTTTTCTTTTATGCAAAGCAGGCTAACAGAAGCTAATAGCAACCATATGGTAGCTTGCCTAATGCTGCTATGTTTTGAGCTGTTGTTAAAAATATGAAAAAAGGTGCTTTGCTA
>NW_015151182.1:360469-361495 GCF_000732505.1 Cyprinodon variegatus
CTGTTCCTGCCCAGGGGCCGCAATCGGCGGGCCCCTCTGTTCCTGCCCAGGGGCCGCAATCGGCGGGCCCCTCTGTTCCTGCCCAGGGGCCGCAATCGGCGGTAATCACAGAGACTGTTCCTGTCCAGGGGCCGCTGTCGGCGGTAATCACTGAGACTGTTCCTGAGCCGCGGTCGGCGGTAATCACTGAGACTGTTCCTGAGCCGCGGTCGGGGGTAATCACTGGGGGTGTTCCTGAGCCGCGGTCGGCGGCCACCTCAGAGCCTGTTCCTGAGCCGCAGCCGGCGATCCCTCCTGCTCCGGTTCCAGAGCCGCAGTCGGCGGCCACCTCAGAGCCTGTTCCTGAGCCGCAGCCGGCGATCCCTCCTGCTCCGGTTCCAGAGCCGCAGTCCGCGGTCCCCTCAGAGACTGTTGCTGAGCTGCTGAAACGGAGACGTCGTCCTCCTCCAAGGTTCCTGCGGCTGCGTCTGGGGCGGCGTCCCCCAAGGTTCCTGCGGCTGCGTCTGAGGCGGCGTCCCCCAAGGTTCCTGCGTCTGAGGCGGTGTCCTTCTCCAAAGGCCCTCCTTGGTCAGAGACGGCGTCGCCGCCGTCGTCCTCCAGAGACCCTCCTTGGTCAGAGACGGTGTCGGCGTCCTCCAGAGACTCTTCCTGGCCTCGGGCCCCGCGGCCGCCCTCCAGAGACTCTTCCTGGCCTCGGGCCCCGCTGCCGCCCTCCAGAGACTCTTCCTGGCCTCGGGCCTCGCGGCCGCCCTCCAGAGACTTTGTTTGCCCTCGGCCACCTTGGGTGGGTTGTTTTGGTTTTTGTTTGGACTCTGCGTTTGGTTTTGTATTTCGTGCCCTCCTTCCTGGTCCCCCCTCCGCCCACCCAGGGTGGGTTATCTTTTTTTTTTTTTTTTTTTCTGGACATTTTAGGGCGTCTGGGATCCGCCCTTAAGTGGGGGGCACTGTCATGGTCTTGGTTCTGCTGTTCTTTACTTTGCTCCTTGTTTTCTAGATTTATTGGTTTAATTCCAGTTTTGTTGTATT
>NW_015151182.1:361986-369631 GCF_000732505.1 Cyprinodon variegatus
GACAGCAAACAAAGGAGCTGGCCGTAGTTCTGGAAGTGGTGGAGTCGGACCTTTAACCCCTTCACTAAAAGGTTATTGATTTCTGATTTAGGCAAATCATTGAGTATTCACCTAATAATATTTTATTTACCTTTATTTGCATTGCAAATTGGATGGCATTTCTGTCATGATCTGCCCTGATAGCTGGCCTTAATTGTTCATGCCTTTCTCCTGCCTAACTCTGCCTGTTCTCCAATTATCAATAATCGTATCCACCTGCGTCTGTTCCTTTATATTGGGCTCAGTTCCAGCTATCGGGGCCAGATCATTGTTAGCTGTCTGTTTATTTAATCCCGTTAGTCTGTCTGTTTAGTTAGTTTAGTTTTTTCTGTGGCGACCAGCGGATTGAGTCGTTTTTGGTGTCTGTCTTGTCTCCTGATCGTGTCCAAGTCCTTCTCAGCAAAGCCCTCGGGGTTTTGGCTCGGAACATGGAAAGGGTCAGTTTTATTCCTTTAAGCCTGGTTCCTAAGAGGAGACCAGTTTAAAGTTTCCTGCAGAAATTCTGGTACAACGTCTTGTCTCTGTTCTCTAAGCCACTGAGCCTACCTGTCTGCATCTGTGCGTGCCTCTGTGGGCACACCACCCTGAATGCTCTGTGGATTCCTGGTAGTTTGGATCCTTCTGCTCCTGTTTGGGTTGGAACTCTTGATCAGTTGTAGACTCTTGGATTCCTGGACTGTTCCTGCCTGCTCTGTTCTCTCCTGACTTGGATCGGCTTCCTGCAACTTTTCCGGGGCTGCAGCATCAGGGACACCCTGGGCGATGCACGCCACGTCTGGTTAGCAGCCCATCGGCTGGATCGCACACCTTTCTAAGGAGATGGACTGAACTGTGAAACTATTTAAGTGACTGACTAAGATTATCCTCTTCTGTCAGAAGATCGTGGTCACTTACCTGTGTTTCTTTCCCCAGAGTGCCAGTGTATGTGCTGTGCCCCGCCCCCCTCCTGCAGCCACCGTGAGCTGCAGATCCACAGCAGCCCGTTTCAGTACTGTTCTGTGTTAATAAACCTCACCTTGAATACTAGGTCCATCTGTCCCTTTTATGACAATTTCAGTTGCTCTAAATTAATTGAAAGCTCATTTGACCTCATTCGAATCTCTGCAAGATAAATGTTGGCTCGATCACCTAATGCATAAATCTGTGTCACATAATTGAACTGTTTATTGATGACTGTTTTCAACCATTTTCATTTTATCTTTGTGTTTATTGTAGTTCATTAGTTCAGCTGAATTCCAGTAGTTTTAGTCAAGACTCCTAAGTCAAATATATTTGACTTGGAGCTGAATTATCTTTTGTTAAAAAATTCTGATACTTTTTATGAGAGTTGTTGGGAATTCTTTCCATATGTGTGCAGAGTTTACTGTCTGACCATGATTTGAGCTTGAATCACACTTTCATTTGTTTTCTAAACACACAGCCAGTTAGCATGTGTTTGAGAACATATGACAGTCCAAATGTTATTTAAATAGAGAACATACACTCGCAAACCACATTTATTGCATAACAATGGCAAACGATCACTTCATCAACTTGTTTTTTATTTAAAACTTGATTCTACCAAGCAGCAGGAAGGCCTTGGGTTAGAATCCTGGCCTTGAGTTTGTATGTTCTCTCTGTGCAGTCTGGGTTCTCTCTGGGTACTCTGGCTTCCTCCTGTCTAACAACAAGGTTTATTTGTTGCCAGGTTGTGTGTATCCACTTGGTTATGTGTCCCTGTCAAGGATGTACCAGCCATCACCGTGTGACATAGCAGGCATCAGCCCCACTGGAATCCTGCATAGATGAGCAGATAGAAGCAAAAATATTTTTTTCTCATTTATTTTTATTCATTGGCTACATCATGAAAGCAGGATGTGACTCCACTGCAGGTGCTTTATAAAAAAGAAAAGCACTTAGTTTACAGGAAGTGAAACCAAGCATGGTCAAGGTCAGTGCAACAACGTTCCACAAAGAGTCCTGCAGGTTCACTGAGTGTTTAAAAGCTAAAGGCCATGACCTTGTTTTGAGCTGCCCTGCTGTGCAGCATGCAGGTGCCTCGAACAGAAACAGAAAGTCTCATTCTGCTGCAGTCAGAATTTAATCCAAACCATGTCTGCAGTGAGATAATCTCAGGTTGACCTGGGCTGCAAGCAGAAACTTCCTGCAGGCGGTTTGGTCTCAGCAGCTGATCGTAGTTTGGCAGACGTTCAAAAACACTCCAACTGCCAGGAGGTGTGTGTCTGTGTTTGTGTCCTTGTGGGGGTAAAATCAGGCAGCGCAGCTCGACATGAATCGCCTTCTGGTGGGTAAAGCTCTTATTTTCTTCTCTTTTCATGTCTTGTGGGCATTTTGAGCAGAACTCAGATCAGACCGACAGCTGACCGTGTCTGACCTCTGGGGTCGTTGTTTGCGTTGTTTGTGCGTCTGGAGTGTGCAGAGATATGATCCATGTGTACAGACAGAGCTGGAGCTCTGGTTGCATGTTTGTTTTTTTAAAACTATTTTTATGGTTCAGCCACAGAAACACACACCTGCTGCTTACCTGTCGGCCTGGGAGTGCAGCTCAGCACGTACGCAATGACAGCGGTCTCCCTGTTCCTCCCTCAACAGGTTATTTTCAGCCTGTAGATTAATCTAACACATTAGGAGACTGTTAAGGGAAAGCCCTGTGTTAAAATGTGTCACCTTTACTTAAACAGTGAGTTTTACTTTCTGTTTGTAGTTGTAAATTTGTTTTGTTCCACATTTGTTTGTCTTCACCCCCCCTGTATTTAGGCTGCATGTCAGAGCAGAGAAGGTCGTTTCAGGACAGATTTCCAACCTCAATAAATTTCCAGTTTCTTATCCTGGCATCAGAAAAACTAGCAGTTGTTCTGGGGATATGAGTCTTTGAAGAGTTCCAGTTCTCTGTGTTGGGAAAGGATCAGACCAGCAGATGCATTCTCCTCTTCCTCAGCCAGGACTATGGAAGGCAGTTCTCCATTTTCTTAATAAAAGCTGACTGAGGGGTGGAGACTCCTCCAAATGCTACAGCTGTTTCTGACCAAAGAGCATCCTACTGTTCCTCTTTATTTGGATTATAATGGAAGCCTGGAAGGAGTCAAAACAACTAAAACCAAAATCTTTCTAAGAAATCCATCATTTTAAAGTTGTTTCTCCTACAAGTAACCTGTTAAACTGCAGATTATTATAAAAATAAAGTGAGAAAAGGATCCTAATCTGTTATTAAGCTTCTTTAGGGCTCTACAGTATCATTAAGAACATTTTTTTTTCTGCGGGGGGAATAAAACATTTCTAACTTCTTTCTGGTTTGTTTTTTATGGAAAGTAAATCTGTTTCTGCTGCTGGCCTGCAGCTCTGCCTGTGATCTGATCCAGGACCTGCTGGGTTAACTTCTGTTAATCATCATCTCATGTTAACAAAGCAAAGTCCATCATTCCTCTAACGTCAATAAAGGACGAACTTTTCATCTAAATATGTTAAAAATAAAGTCAAAATTTTTTTATTCAAACTTCCTTTCTTATAAAATAAGAACTGAAACCTTCTTAAAATGCTTGTTTCCATTTAGAACACCTCCTGCTTTAATTTTCCTGCTCATGGATGTAAAACTTAGTGTTTCTGATGATCATCTGTGTAAAAAGCTAAGTTTCTGCCTTTATAAGATATAAATGTGATTCTGTTTATGACACTAAGCTGCAGTTAATGTCGGAAGCTTGTCCTTCACCCCTCAACTGTCCCAAGGAGAATTCTTCTCCCTGATTGGTTCAGGGGTCATGTGGCGAGGATGCGATTGGTTCTGGGTGCAGGCAGCCCCGCCCTCAGCTGTCCACTGTAACCTTGGGCCGAGCAGACAGAGCCCTGCAGCTCTTAAAGAGACACAGCAGCTGGAGGTAGTTTCAGCTCTCTGAAGGTCCAGCCACTGCTCTGGACTTTGACTAGGACATTCCATCATCTTCCTTTTATTTCAGCCATTTCGTTGTAGATCTGCTGCTATGTTTTGATTCTAAAGTCCGGTTTGGACCACAGAGTCATTCTGCATCATGGATGTGGAAACAAAGAGTAAATTCTTTTAAATTATGTTCTCAAACTAGCAATTTCTCAAACTAACAAATTAGGATAAACACAGAGAACACTTTTGCCCACTTTAAAGACTCCTGAAAAATGTTTCCTTACCTGAACGTTTTTTTTTATACTGTCATGATTCCTTAAACTATGGATGCATGTTTAAACTCTGATCTATCTTGAAACGTCCCATTATATCAGATCACCCAGGAGATCAAGCTCCAGCTGAACCTTTCTTCAGGTTTCTGCCTTCTGAACATTGAATAGAACATTCAATCGGACCGATCCACTTTCCCTCAGGTGTTCTGTTGTCTATTAAGAGGATCTGATCAACACTTTCCAAAACTTCTGAAAGTTAGATGCTTCCACTCCAAGCTTTAGCCACCCTAAAACCAGACAGTGTTTTACTAATGATTCATATTTTCCAACATATATAAGGTCAGCAGAATCTATAGTGAACCAGTTGGTACCAAGAAGGTCCTGGGTTTGAACCCCAGCCTTTCTCCAAACAGCTTGCATGTTCTCCCTGTTCATGTAGGAGTTCTTTCCCTGTAGATTGGTCTTACTTAAGCTATGATTTGGTTGGAGTCCGTGTCTGGTTATCTGTCCTCTATGTCTCTGTGAAGGACTGGAGACATGTCCAGGATGTCCGCCTCCTCTCACTCAATGACTGATATGCACCACCTGCAAGGACAAACTAGACAATAGATGGATAGAGATTAAAGAAAAAATGTTTACTTGCAATTTTGTCCTTTTGAACAGCCCTCCAAATAAGACATTTTTGGGGTCCCAGCCACAGACCACCCCCCCATCAGCTTGGCTCCTGATTTACTTCAGAAAGCCCTGAAACTTTAAACTCTAGGGATGCATAAAGGAGCTTTGGTGACAAATAAGATCAGATTTATCAGAGCAGCTGCATTTAGGGCTTAAACTCTGATGGGAGTTGACACAAAGATTTGAACTAAATATTTCAAAGGAAAAACCTTGCTCTCTGGCAAAAATCTTCTGACCCATTCAGGGTTCTGAATTTAGATGCTCTAAATCCTGCAGCTGGGAGATGGCTGAGGATTCTAGGAATGAGGAAACCAGCAGGCTGAACCTGGATAGTTGGCCAGGACATTGGGTGCTTCTATAATCTAACACTGCTGGGATTTGAACCCACAGCCTCAGAATCTTTCCTCAATTGTTAAGCAATGCTGAAGACAGGATGGATATCTCTGCTGCTCTCCTATATTCATCCATGAAAGTCCTTTCAATACTTAAGCTTCACTGCTTTCCTCCTGCCACAGCTGTTCCATGATCGGCTCAGTCAGTCTGCCAGGTTCTGCCTCAGGCGGTACTGATGACTGATGTTTGTCATTCAGAAAGATCTCATAGAGGATGTGAGAAGTCTGTGATATGGTCCAGATCCTGTGAGACAATTGCAAATGTAAATATGAGGAACTGGGATGAAAGAGTGATGCAGGAACAATTTAAACACTTAAAAACTGAAAAATGTTGACATGATGTCAAAGATTAAAACCAGCAGGAAGAAGCATCAGATGATCAGGAAGTCAAGTAAACGTTCATTTATTATATTATTGTCAACCTTTTTATCTATACAGGTTAGTTTTTTTAGAATTAGGCCAGATCTCAATTCACATTAACAATTATAAACAAATTATACATTTATTAAAAATATAAATTATAAATGTCAAAGTATCTTCCGTAAGATGATACAAAATCAATTTACTTTTTGTGACACATTTAGGCAAAGATCAAAGAAGCTTCTTCCTATTAGCAAATAATATAATAAGCGAGATATAAATCTCACATCCGGTACACTTCCTGTTTACTCCCTGTCAGCCAGGCACGATTTGAGGTGTTATTATTCTCTGCTGTTATTGGTTAAGTTAAGACCATGTGGGTGTTGGGCTTTGTAGCCAATGAAATAAGGTTTCAATCGAGCCCAAATGTGTGTAGTTTATTTAAAGGGGTACCACATTTCAGGCTTGTGTGAGAGAGAAACACAGACACCAGCAGGTGGAACCATTGGGCGCCGCTCCAAGGCGACACCAAAGTTCAAAACTCCACAGCTCTGGAACTGTTATAGCTAGATGTCTGAAATTGTCTGCATTTGTGGTTGATATGATGTAGAACAAATATAATACACGAGACCTGCCTATTCTTAAGCATGCCTTTAATACTGCTGTTCAAAAAGCAGTAATAAACTATCTATAATACTGCTGTTATCATTTCCGAGAATAAAAGAAACAACTTTGCGTCATATTTGAACTGATGCAGCTTGGTCTGTGTTCTACTCACCCAATATTAATGTATATATTCAGAAACTAGAGGGTGTTAGCTTTCAAATAATGTATTGCACATGTAATTTGGGCTTGCTGTTCCTAAGTTATTTGCTTTTCCATTTGGGTATGCAAAATAGGTGAGAATTTCCCAAAATGAGGTGGATGTTAAGAGGTTAAGTTTATGGAGTGAATTTTGTTCCATTATTGTTCCAAGCAAAAAACACATTTTGTACATTGAAATTTGAAAAAAAAAAAAAAAAAATTCAGAACGGAAACTTTGAAACATGTGTTAATAAGTAAAAAAGGTTTGAGAGCAGCTTTGCTGTGTTTGCAGATTGTATTTTTTGATTTTCTTTTGAAATTAATTTTGTATTTCTTATTTTAAATTTCTTCTTTATTTCCTTACATATTTTTCTTTTTTTTTTTTAAATCCCTATTTTTCAGATTCAGTTTTATGAATGTTATTCTTTTCAAGTCAGGTTTTACTGTTCACATTCTCTTTACTTCTATTGGACGACATGGACGTTATGCTGTTGTTAAGTAACCACAAACAACGTGTTTGTATTGGGCTTGAAGTGAAGAGAATGTAATCTTTGATACGTAATTTGAAAAGAATGCAATTCTTAAAAGTCAAAGAAATAAAAAAAAAAACTGGAAAAAAAATTTAGAATAATAAAATCAAAAAATGGATAAAAAAAAAAATAATAGAAATCATAAAAAACAGCACCACAAAGACGATGAAAATGTAAGGTCTTTTGAACGTCTGTTGTTGGACTAAATTGAACTTAATCTAGACTACAATGGACTGACCAGATTTAGCCTAAAAACTAACCTCTCACAGGTGTAACTTTCTGAAGGACTGGTGTGAACATATCCCACCAACTTTTGCCTGGCCTGGACAGTCCCAATCAATAATTTCCTTGAATTGAAATTAATCCAAATTCTACATCCTAGGGATGCATGATATCAGGCACGCTGGGAGTAATTTTGAACAGAGGGTTAGGTGAACATTTTTTTTTTTGACAAAAGAGCTATGAGCCTATAGGCCTGTTTAAAAAACAATAAATAAAAATAAATAAAAAAAATGGAGTGAGATTCACTACTTTATTGTCATATACATTTCAGTGCACGCAACCAGGGAAACACGCAGACATCATTAATCACGATTAATCATGAATCCGTTCTCAGGTGACTATATAATTAATTAAAATTGTAGGAAGGTCAAATTTAAATGTCTAATCATTCTGGCTTAAACATATATATAAATGTACTCG
>NW_015151182.1:370532-372358 GCF_000732505.1 Cyprinodon variegatus
TTTGTTACATTAGAGTGACTATAGGACCAGTTTAATAAAACATAATTTCATACAATATATATAATTAGGGGGTCCCTGCTCCATCTATCCATCAGTTTGGGGGTCCTTGGCCTGGAAAATGTTGAAGACCCAAGTTTTATTTAATAAGAAAAATTAGGGCTTAAAACCACAGAGAGCTGAAATGCTCTGGTTCTGTCAGCTGCAAGCAGCCTGGAAAACTGAACCAATACCTAAGAGTCAGTTTCTCTTCCTGGATCACTTATTTAACTTGTAACCTTTGAATGTTTGCTTTGAGAAACAACTGAAGCTCTGCATACCGAAGCCAGGAGACTTCTAAAACCAGATCATAACTTCAGGGGTTAAGTACGGAAATGAAGACAGAGGCAGGTACTGTGGAAGGCTGGGGACAACTAAGATGATGTAACAGGAAGACGAAGGTGAAACATATAACAATCCAAAAAGAGGTCCTTCATGTCCAAAAGAGCCTCACAGCACTTATTTAAAGGGGACAGGAAATCAAAAATATTAAATTACATACAAATTATTCAAGTTTAGGTATTTTGAAAAAAAAAATTCCTGATACTTAAAAATATTAAGATATTTTAAATCAATGATAATTAACAAGAAATTGATCATTAAAGGCAGTAAAATAAATCCCAAAACACAAAAACTAAATAGAACTTGATCTGAGAAGCAACAACAAAGATCACCGGTTTTGATCAAATAAAGGGACCTTAGATTTCTCTAAAACTGCGATTGTCTTTGATCTGTGGTTGTGCTATTTGCTGAAAACATTGAGCCAAAGACCAGCCACGAAGCCACGGCCAAAACTTCTCTCCCTCTGAATTCTTTAAGCTCATCCATCATCACATCAGCCCTTTGTTTTCAGGATCATCTAACAGCATGCAGGTTTTCTGCAACAACAGGGGAGTTATTTTCTATGAACTCTATTACAAACACCTGTTGCATATTTTTCTTTTATAATAAATCACAGTGTAAAACCAGACCAGAGAAGCTCAACAAAAGAAATATTTTATGTGTTAAGAATAATAAAAAAAAATCCATGTCTTGACTCCCATTGACGTTCTATGCCCTAACGTTAGCTTCACTGTTTATACAGATACCTACATTTATAATCAGTTTCCATCTACAGTAAGCTTTTTTATTTTGTGTCAAGCTTTGTTTTATTGTTTTTGAATTGTCAGGTGATAGCAGTGATGTCTGTTGTGTATGAAGAATCCAACAGCTATTACAACAGCTGTTGGCCTGAAGGTGCTTTGCTAACGTTGCTAACAACAACCAGGAAGAAAACACTAAAGGCAGGATTTCCAAAATGTACCTTGAGAGAGGTTTACGTGTGTGCCTTTTCAATATTTTATTTGGTCTGATAAATTATGGCAGATTTCTCACTGGACTCATTGTCAGGTTAAGCGAAGCAGGCAATGATTATATGGAAAAACGATTAAATCGCCTTTTGATCAAATTATGAATCTAATCTAATGCATCTTTTTTAACAAACGCGTATTTGTAAATGTCTTTTTTCATGATTCAGGGGTATTTAGAAAAAAATAGTAGTAAAAACTGTCTGCTTTTTCAAGACTTTTATTGCTTTAAAGTCATAGTGAAATCATATTTAAATGTCATGTCATTCTGGCTTAAACATGTATATAAATGTACTCTTTTTCAGATAATATTGTCCCAAAACGTAAAAAATTTCTATAAAAAAAAAAATCCTGCCTTATAATCTGTGGGTTTTTTTCATTATCTTATGTAGGCCAGTTAGTTATAAGTCAGCTTGTCCACCTAAATTCAGCCAATCATATATC
>NW_015151182.1:377914-382039 GCF_000732505.1 Cyprinodon variegatus
ATGATTACGGAGGCTGACTGTAAGGAGATGACGCGGTCTGCTCATGCGCTTTGTTATCTGAGAACAAAACCAGAATTGAACCGCGCCGAGCCCTACTGATGAACTAGTACATTTTGGTTGTGTCTGGCGCGGTCCAGTTCAGTTGTTAGTGCCATTTACATTCAACAGTTATCTCTGATATCGTACTCAAACCAATCTATGCATGATTTCAAAAAGTTAATAGGGCTATAGACACAACCAGAGGTCAGTCAGACGATGTATCTGCTGAGTTTGATCTGAGCTGGTTCTAAATTGGTGTCCGGGTTTGTCTGTGTTTCCAGAAAGTTCCAATTGTGGCCAGCCGGGCCTTCAGCAGCTCCAGCAGACACCTGAGGAACAAAGTTCCTGAGGCCCAGAAATTCTTCCAGGTAAGACCTCCTCTGAGTCTAATCATCCACCTTGTAGCTTCTCTCCAAGCAGGTTTAACAGCATGATGACAAGTTCAGTTCCTCAGGTACACCAGCAACTGAGCTCATCCAAGTTTAAAACTCATCTGGAAGACATCAGAAAGAGATGAAAAAGTTAATGCGCATAAGTTAAAATGTTGTACATGTGGGGGGAAAAAAACGTACATTACAGTGGCATAGAGGCAACACGAATAATTAAAGAGAATAAACATGAATATGATGACATATTACATAATATTAAAAGATAAATTATTAATATACACACATAAAAATGTAGGAAAAAATTGGACAGAAGACTGCTCTAAACTCGTGTTCAGATTTGGAGCTTCATTGGTGGTTTCTAGCCAGAGTAACTGAAGTGATGTGCTAACTTTTAAACTTTTCCAGAAATTTGTGAAGGAAAGCTGTGGGTAAAAGGATCTTAGTTGGTGTATGATTTTTTTTTTCCCGCACAATGATTTTGTTGATCATTTGGTGAAACTGGGAATTTTGTCAAAACCAGTTCTATTCTGAGATAACTTTGGTACTGGGCTTTTCCTCTCTGTTAAAAAAAAATGAAAGAAAAATTATTTCCGGTTAAGTAAAACTGAATTAACTGAAGCCAAATTTTGTGTTTTCTTTTCTTTTTTTTTTTGTTCAAAAAATTATTACTTCAGTTCTCTTTACATTCATCTGAAGAGAATTTTGACACGTCCATTAATTGATTTTTACTTGTTGCTGTAGTAGAATCATGGTCATCTGGTGACATGGTAATGTACAGTTGACGGTCATCTGCTTAGTTATGGTAATTTATTAAATTCAGTTTATTTACATAGCTTCAATTCACAGTACTTCATCTCAAGGCACTTTACAGTGACAATTCAACCAGATCATACAGTCAGATTGGTTCAGAGTTTTACATCTAAGGGAAACCAGCTGATTGCATCTCCAGTGTAGGAAGACTGGTTTTAAACTGGGGCATTGGCTTATACGCCCTTTAGCTTTCTGAGCTTGTTAAATACTAAACACCAGTACTTTAGATTTCATCCTTCAAAGGTCAGTGAGATGTTACCTTGTGGTTGCTATGGTTACAGGAGGACAACGGGCTGCCGGTCCACATCAAGGGAGGAACGACTGACGTCCTGCTCTACAGGGCCACCATGGCGCTGACCCTTGCAGGTAAATTTAAAATATCTCTCTCAATGACTTTAATCAATTGGTCAGAAGAGCTGCTTGAGCAAAGAACAAGCACAGGTTACAGAAAACTTAAAATAAGTAAACATCTGGCTGAGAAGGTGGCCACTTTTCCAGGTTCTTGGAGACCCAGTATCCTGGTGATTCATGATTTAAAAGTCAGCTCAGTTCTTTATGTCCTTGAGTTACTGGGTTCTCTTGGTTTCTGTGGATATTATGAACAATAAAAAGTCATAAAAAAATTTTTTTTCTCTACAAATACAGCTCTTTCCATTATTTCAAGTAAGAATCTTGTTGAATTTGAGCTGCCAGTTTATGAACGTTCATGTTGTGGAGGCAAATTATTCCTTCTGCCATACATAGGGGTGATTATTTAGAAGTCTGTATGCTGGAGTTAAGTTATGGAGTTAAGAGGGGGGATGAAAGAAAGCAGTTGCCTCCCTACTCTAGATAAGGCTGAAGGGAGGGTCATGAGAGACAAGAATGAGTTCACACAGCCTCCTTCATGAGGTGAATGGGTGTTAATCTGGCTAAAGTGTATGTCCTTAATGAATTGAAGCGTCTTTTCTTGGGAATAACCAAAATGTTTAAGTGTGAGAAAGATCTTTATGCAGGGGTTGGGTTGGTTCCCCTGGGGAGAGTGTGCGTGTGATTTTGTAAGGTGTAAATGTACGGACTGAAATGCCTCAGTCAGAGAGCTCTATCTCACCATCCGAGGATGTTAAATACATTTGAACATTATTTCTTGCAAGAAATGCCTCTGCCTCAGCTTCCTAACTCTACAATGTACACAGATCAGTTGCTGTCAAAGAGCCAACATAAGCTTTATCTGAATGGCACGTTGCCAACACTAACAACATGGCCTCCATGTTCTCTGCAGGAACCTGTTACTCTCTGTATTGGCTGCTTGTTGCCTCTATGCCACAGAAGAAGTCATAAAGATGGAGACGGACAGGATCTGCACCAAGCAGCCCAGCCTTACACTAAACTTCCTGTGTGTGATTTTACTTCATTTCTCCAGCATGCACTGATGTTCATGTTCAAACTGCAGAAAATAAAACCTGTTTGAATTTATTTTGTTTCCGTTTGTTTTCTGAAGTGAGAAATAGAGGGAAAACTGTAGTTAGACCAGAGGAAGGCAGTGCCATGCACAGCTAACAAACACATTAGCTTCTCTATCAGATATTCCGCTAATCGAAGTATTAGCTCTGCTAATGTCAGACTACTAAACAGTTAAATAAGTTAGCAACTCAAACTGTGAACTACTAAGGATGGCTCCTTCCACTTGAAGACTTCTGAAGGGCTGAGGGCAGTACTATCAAAAGGGAAAAAAATATTGAAAAGACAGGACTTTGTGTTGCTGTTCTGATAGTTCTAGGTCTAGAAAGGCTTGTATGAGTCTTTATGATCTGATTCAACTCCAGTCTAAATGCCAATATCCAAAAAACTCTAAGACGTGTTTTTGGTCCAGCACACCTTCACAGGGCTGACAAGGTTCATGCATTGAGTGTGACGGTCAGGCAATTTGATTCCCTTTTCACACAACATACAAACTACTGCTTGCCGTAGTTTGAGTAGCCTAAAGCCTGAGTCACATTTTACTTTCACATAATTTTTAATCTAATTGTTTTCCGTCCTCAAGCTTTTCTTGATGTTTCAGAGATGAGGAAGAAAAATGGAGTGGACTAGACTTTTCAATTTTTAAGTGGTGGTAAATCTTTCAAAAAGCAAGACCATCTGCCCATTCACATGAGGATCCACTCAGAGAAACCATTCAGCTGTGATCTTTGTGATCAAAGGTCTATACAAAAGAGCTGTTGGAACAGATCAAAGAGAATCGACATTGGACAAACGGTTAGAAGGTCTTTCAACAAATATAACAATCAGACTGTAAAGGAGAGGTGTCTCTGACTGTAAAATGCAACAAGCTGTGGTGAGGACACATGAATAAAATGCTCTGTACATATGGCCTGTTCTTATAGCGCTTTTTTAGGTCAGAAGACTTGACCAGAGTGCATTACAATACATACAGTCGTTGACCTATTCACATTCACATTTGTGGCAGGTTATATTGTAGCCAAAGCTGCCCGGGGGCTCAATTACAAAAGCGATGCTGCTGTGCTCTGGTGCCACTTGGCCCTCTGACCAATATCCATAGACAATGCAGATGAAGTGTCATGTCCGAGGACACAACAACACTGAAAGCTGGAGCCTGAGCTTGAGCCGGCATCGGATGAGCCAACATCTGATGCCACTGTCGCCCCACAGTAATGGTCACTCAAAGAAAACGACACCTACATGTTGAACAGCATAGGCTTATCAGCACCATCTGTTGGTTAACTTGCACATTACACTGGTGAGTGGCAAAGAGTGCACCATTCTCACCAGTGGTTGCTACCTGGGACCCAAATAACCAGAGATGGGAAGTAACGAAGTACAAATACTTCGTTACTGTACTCAAGTAGATTTTTCTGATATTTTTACTTTACTTTACTACTTATTTTTA
>NW_015151182.1:382390-383490 GCF_000732505.1 Cyprinodon variegatus
ATTTAAAATGTAGGCAACGGCATGAAAAAAATGGTTTCTACTTTTACACTTTAAGTAAATTTACAAGCCTGTACTTACTTGAGTAAAGAAGTTTAATCAGTACTTCTACTTTTACCAGAGTATTTTTTAACACAAGTATCTGTACTTTTACTCAAGTACGGAAAGTGAGTACTTTTGCCATCTCTGCAAATAACCATAGTAACCATGAAGAATGGGTTTGCTTTTAAAACTAGTATAAACAGATAAGCACTGGCTCATGAGGAAGAAATAGAAATTCAGGCGTAAGCAGACAAGCGTAACATTACATTGATGTTGAAGGCATAGTAAAGGATTTTCGCGAATTTTTCAAAAGACCCGCCCTCTCCACTTTAAAATAATAATGCACATGCACAAACCTGTACCCGCTCCCGAGAGGGAACGACTATTAAACGCATGTGAGAGCGTGTGAGAGCGTGTGAGAGCGTGCACGAGCAGCGACGTGAAATGGATTTCTCCAAATAACATGTCAAACTTTACCTGCCAAGTAGAGGTAAGGAAACTTGGCAACTACGGCATCACTCATCTTCGCCATTGCATCAAAGAATTTCCAAAAAACACCCTGACTTTGTTTCTCTCTTCTGACGCCTTTCTTTTTTCTCATTTCGTAGATACTTTTTCTCTTACGACCCTCCGCCATTCTCAAAGAAACGCGGTGAGAAAGGCTTCATTGACTGGCTGAAACCGTATGTTGGTTCCATTCAAGGTGCACAGTCAATATTTTTCGGGGTGTGATGTGTGATCGTATACTACTGAGAATTGCATAATTGTATCTTCTTGGACGATTTATGGAAGTGTCGCCGTATCCTGAACCTTTATCACGTGTTGTACTTCATATGGGGCCCAGCCAGATAATGTTGCTTACAGGCCTATTGTTGTGTCGTTACGCCATTGGATCAGAGGCTGTGGAAAGTTGTTTGTTTGTTAGCCATGATTGGACAAATGTCCAAGACAACAAAGGTCCTTACAGAAGAAGAAAAAGTTTGGTGGAAAATGGTGTCCTGGGGACACGGATCAATGTGGGCTACAGAGATACAGTTCAGCACTGTAAAAAAAAAAAAAAA
>NW_015151182.1:384826-386776 GCF_000732505.1 Cyprinodon variegatus
AGTAAAGTAAAGTAAAGTAAAGTAAAGTAAAGTAAAGTAAAGTAAAGTAAAGGAAAGGAAAGGAAAGGAAAGGAAAGGAAAGGAAAGGAGCAGTTTAAATCGGATAACCAACTTCCTGGTTGTTCCTAAGTAAAGTGTTTTGTTTGGGAACCACAGTGGGGAGCTGGTCCCCCCTGCCAGCGAGTACGCATCTGATAGAAACCTATGGAGATCCTATCCAAGCCACTGCTGATGCCAGAGACGATCTTGTTCCAAATCCCATGGGGCTCTTTGATTTTTAAATGGGTTTGAAGGTAACCCAGTAATAAAGCATCAAATGAAGTGTTCAAATCCAGGGCTGCATGCAATAGTTTTTGAATATTCCCATATTCGTTAAAGATGTCCTTTGAAATCCTTTTGGCAAGCAATTCCATCTGTTGGACCTGCGGCCGAGAGCCAGAACTGGTTTTACTGGGGCAGTGTGTTATTACCTGGTAGAGACGTTGCACTATGGTTCGATGAGCACCTAGTGGGAGAGACCTGCCAGCGGCCTTTGAGCTGTTTAACACATTTTTAATGAGTAGAGCCAGAAAAACAGCATTGGGGTTCTCAGGCTCGTTATCCCACGGATTACGGACGGTAAAATTTAACGAATACACACATTCTCTCTTTTTCACTCCCAGCTCTTTTGTCAGACTTTTCATTAGATGGGATTCAAAAACGCGGTCGCTCGCCATGGCGGCCTGAAGCAAGTATTTAGCCGCGCCGAATGTTTTATACAGGTTCGTAGAAACAGTTTTTACCGTGTCTGTTAGAATCTCCTGCAGAATGATGTCCATACACGGCTCTTTGGTCCACATTATCATTTGGGACAGACGGTTTCTCATTTTGGCCAAACAGCCTTGGTAGAATTCATCCTGAACTTTTCGGGGGCAGTTCATCATGTTTCTCCAAAGCAAAACAGAGAACAGAGCATTTACCTTGTCCTGTTTTCTAGGGCGAACAAATGACAGATCAGCTCCAAGTTTATTTTCCATTTCTGAAACAATCTTTCTCACTATTTGGCAGACAGAAAATAACAGCAACCTCTCTGCAGGAAGTTCCAACTGTTCTGAGATACACAATTCTACTGGCTGAACTCAGAATAGAACCGCCTCTATGACGTCACAAGGTTCCAGGGGAGGAGCTTGTGTGGGCGGGGTTATTAGTCGAATTCTAAGAAGAAAATAGACCAAGATTTATATAAAATTCATAAATGTATATTTATACAGTGTGTAAATAATAAATATAACAACTGACGTCATTTTAATTAGTTTTATTGTTTTTGTAAAGATCAATTCCTCCTCAGTTAGACCAATGAAAGAGCCCCAGAAAGTGCAGCAAATGGTTTGTTCCAGCCTCAGCGCTCTCTGGTAACAGTCAGGAGATGCGCCAGAAATGAAGGGCAGCGATGAGATGCCACCTAGAAACATCATCCAGTCAGGAGAGAAAGAGGAAATCCCCAGAAAGGGCAAACCCAGGGCCGCTCCAACCTAAAGGCGCAGCGCGCTGAGCCTCATGCTTCCGCTGGGGCCACATTAGCGCCTGTAGCGCATCTGCGCAATGGATGCGCCATGTTGTGCATATGCGCTATACTGGAGGAGAGAGAGAGACAGGCTGTGATCTGAGCGTGCGGTGCATGGCCGCGCTCATCTGATGGTGGAGCGCGTTTCAGATCTGGTGAGTGTTATGCTAAAAAGTGCATCCCTGCTGAGATATGCATCCCCAGACGTTTAAATATTCATCTCGTGGGGAAAAAAATGTGGTTATTTTTCAGATTAATTTACAAAAGTACGGGTGTTATGAACAAAGATGTCTGAGGTGCGGCTGATTTAGTTGTTGCAGTCTCTTGTTATTGAAGACGGGAGTTTGGAAACTGCAAAGCTTTGTCTTAAAGGAACAGTACACCCAAAACATGATTAGCCTTCATTT
>NW_015151182.1:387993-390558 GCF_000732505.1 Cyprinodon variegatus
CAGTGTCTCTGCAGCGACCAATCCTGGGTTGCAACACAAGATTGAGGGAGCCTTTACAGCTGACAGCCTCAACTTAGCCTATCATACATATCCTGTTGATCAGCTGCAGAGGAAGTATAAACACCTGCAAGGGATCCCAGTGCCGGCGTTGAAGCGAGTCGAACCACTGCTCCTTATTGGTTCAGACCAGCCACACCTGATTACTCCCATAGAACCGGTTCGGCTTGGCCCACCTGGCAGTCCAGCAGCTGTCCATACTCAGTTGGGGTGGACCCTTCAGGGACCAGGTCTTTTGATGGGGCGGCCAACCCAGCCTGTCCTAAGTTTATACACATCCTCCCAATCGGATGAGCTTTTTAAGCATGTAGAGCGACTCTGGCAGATGGATGCAGTGCCTTACACATCTGAAAAGGAAGTGACCAGGTCAAAGCAGGATCTTCAAGCTGTAGCTCTGCTCGAAGCTAAAACAGTTCGCATAATGGTGGATGGTGTGCTGAGGTATGCCACACCTCTCCTCCGACATGCACAGATGCCACAACTGAATGCACCAAAGGAATCTGTCATGGCCATGCTTCGAAGCACAGAGAGACGCCTATTAAAGGATCCCCATCGGGCTGATGCCTACAAAGTAGAAATGGAGAAGCTGATTCATTCTGGAGTAGTAAAGGAAGTAAAACCAAACACCTCATCAAAGGAGAGCTGGTACATTCCCCATCATCTCGTCAGTCATAATGGGAAGAATCGCCTGGTTTTCAACTGCTCTCATAAATACCTTGGACAGTCCCTGAATCAGTTTCTGCTGCCTGGCCCCACTCTTGGAGCCCCTCTACTTGGAGTCCTAGTTAGGTTCCGTGAATACCCAATAGCTGTGAGTGGCGATATCAAGGGTATGTTCCATCAAGTACTTCTCCTCCCGGAGGATCGCCCCCTGTTGAAGTTCCTTTGGCGGGATTTGAAGGTGGATGAACCTCCTAAAACCTTTGAGTGGCAGGTCCTGCCCTTTGGGACAACCTCAAGCCCCTGCTGTGCAACCTTCCCCTACAGCGTCATGTGACAGAACATACACAGCCTGATGACCCCCTGAGATTCTCAATTGAGAAGTGTTTCTATGTAGACAACTGTCTACAGAGTGTTGGTTCACCTCAAGAGGCCAGAATCCTGGTAGACCGACTGAGAGAACTGCTAAAATCAGCCGGCTTCGAGTTACGTCAGTGGGCCTGCAATGATCCGAGTGTTGTGAGTCATTTGCCCCCTGAAGCGAGGTCTCAAAGCCTGGATCTGTGGCTGGCAGAAGACAAATCCAACTCTTCAGAGACAACACTTGGGCTCAGTTGGGACTGGAATACAGACTCCTTGGGCTATAAGCACAGACCTGTGTCCTATGAGACGCCAACTCTTCGAAACATCTATAGAGTTCTGGCGTCACAGTATGACCCTTTAGGCTATTTGCTACCTTTCACTACTCGGGCCAAGCTCCTCCTTAGGCAGTTGTGGGATAAGAAGCATGATTGGGATGACTCAAACCTTCCATCCTCACTCCTTCGAGCTTGGAACGACTGGGAGGAGGAGCTTAAGTTTCTGCCTCAGCTTACATTCCCACGTGCTTACGCTCCTGCTCAAACAAACTTAGAAAAGGACATCCGTGAAGTGCACATCTTCGCAGATGCATCTGAGAAAGCCTATGGTGCCGTAGCTTACATGAGGACTGAAGAGTCCAGCGGTCAGGTTCACCTCACCTTCATCCTAGCTCGTTCCCGTGTAGCTCCAAAACGCACCCTCTGTATCCCGCGCCTAGAGCTTTGTGGAGCCTTGGTGGCAGCACAGTTGAGCAGTATCCTGAGGAAAGAACTCACCTCAACTATCACAAGGACAATCCTGTGGTCAGATTCGACTACTGTCCTCAACTGGTTGAGCTCGCAGTCCTGTCACTATAAAATCTTCGTAGGAGCTAGGATAGCTGAGATACAGGAGTTGACAGAAAACTGCACCTGGCGCTATGTAGACTCCGGAAGCAATCCAGCAGATGACCTGACAAGGGGGAAAGCCTTGGCAGAACTCAAAGTGCCAAACAGGTGGTCAGATGGACCCTCCTTTCTGCTCCTCAGTCCCGACACATGGCCAGAAAAGCCTAACTCTGAACCCTTTAATGAAGAATCAGAGCTCCGAAAGGCTGTCTTCTGTGGAACAGCGACCACCTCCGCACCCATCTGTCAGGGTGAAATAGAGTACAAGACATGGCAGGAGCTCTTGGATGCTTCTGTTAAGGAACTTCCAGGGCAAACGCTCTCAACTTCTCCACCTAGTGCTGCAGCAGAAGAAGCCATTCTTAGGCGAGCTCAACAGGAGTAATTTCCAGAAGAATGTCGTTTACTTGCTGAAGCAAAATCTGTTTCATCCAGAAGTCGCTTACTCACCGTGGCACCTGAACTGGATACCTCAGTAGGCCTTATTAGAGTAGGAGGTCGATTACGACGTCTAGGAAGTCTTGATGAATCGACACTGCATCCTATTGTCCTGGATCCTACTCACCCCTTCACACGTCTTCTTATCCAGAAATATGACACT
>NW_015151182.1:390613-394745 GCF_000732505.1 Cyprinodon variegatus
CTGCCTTTTCACCAAGGTAGAGAATGACTCCTCTGATCACAGTTTCTCTTCTGGACTTGATGCTGTTGTCCTACAAAAATATGAAATTATCTGAAAAGGTTTGTTCATCCGTTCATCTTCAGAACACAAATTAAGATTTTTTTTAATGAAATCTGAGAGCTGTCTCGCTCCTTTACATACAGCAACGTCATGACCGTCTTTGGATCTAATTTTCCATCCACCTTTTGTACAAGTTTACCGCACTTGAATTTTTCTTTTGAAAGTTCACAGTTCTTTTCGATGAGCTCGTTTTTCATTTGAGAAATTTTTGTTTTAAGCTTCGCTTCATCATGTCCATGTTTTGTAATCGCCTCTTTGTATTGAACTATTTCTCTTTCCAACTTTTTCTTTTCAACCAATGAAGTGTTGAGAGTTTGCTTTAAAGTCGATTCAAGCTTTTTGCAACTATTTTTAAGTTCCTCAACTTTATCTTGAGTTTCTCTTTGCACTTTTAATCAAATCTTCATGTTTCTTTCTTACAGTATTAAAATCTATCTTCAGGGATCGTAATTGGTTATTGAGGAGTTTCATGTGTTTTTTCATTCTCTACCATATCCCTCAATAGCCGGGTTTCAGTCACGTGACGATTATGACGCGGCCAGGGGGCGCGATTTTAGATGGAGGGCAGGAAGTCTATGAAGTTAGCATAAACATGGAGGATACAGTTACCGAGAGCCCGTATTGTATGGAGTTACAGTACAACAGGGAGTTCAGTGGAACCAACAAAAGACTCCAAGCTCTGTTTTCTACTCTTCTACAACCAACAGTATTAATGCAAATGACTGTCTGATTAAAAGCATATTTTCTGTAATTAGAAAGTATGTTTGTAAAGACAAGTGTTTTTGTGCCTGTATACTTAAGATCTGTTTATAGCACATTTTGATAAGAGTACAAAAATGATAAAACTCTGGATTGTAAGGAAAAAAATAGCTTTTTAACACTACACATTATAAAATAGTGTGGCATGCATTTAAATTTACCACCTTTATGGATCACAATCATGGATCAATACTTGTCAGTTTCACCTCAACATGGTGGACCTTGATTTTATGGAGGGTTGTGGTGCTTTATTTATGTTTGGAAAACCAAACAAAACTGCCGGCGTCCAGCAGATCCTATAGGAATGCTGGATGAGGAGAAGGTACAGCTATGAACAGTCATTCTAGACCAAATTAAATCTGCTTTTTTAAAAGACAACTACAAAACCGCTCAGGAAAGTAGTTTTAATATACTTTCAGTTTCAGTTTGCTGCATTCTCGACATGTGAGACCGCATTCTTGGTGAAGTTCTGATAGGTGATGCTCCGAGTGTTAAGTTGATGACAAACGTAAGTTATCGCACCTAGCGTGCTGTTTGTTTATTCTAGATTCAGTCGTTGTATGTGTAAGCTTCGAGAGGACGGGTATTTGACGTTGCGGGGGGTCTGAGCGCTGGAAGTAAGTTGAGCCAGCTTGGCCCTCATAGGTTTACTGTACTTTGGCGCCATCATGTGGCTGGATAAAATCCCTGCATAATGGTGGCAGCTGACAGCGCATGCTCTTAATAATGCTGCAGTAACTCAATGAAAATAAAACAGATACAACCGAAATGCAGTTAAATAGTGTTTAAGTACATTTTATGTTCAACTGAGCCGAAGGGCTGTTTGTTTTCGTGTTTTATCATAGAGGCTGTGCCTAATAATGTAACCTTTATGTGAATTGAGTTACTTATATGTCGTGGATTTACATGCAAAGTGGATGGTTAAGTTTATTCCTTATTGGATATTAAATTGAGTGTATTAGTTAAACCTCTGGTCTTGTAATATGTTAGCCTAATGGCAATTTATTTGTTATTACAGACTGCTGGCAACACTGAGCATCACGACAAATAAACCAGCTCCCATCCAAAGTGGAGTTTGATCTTGTGTCCTCTTTCCTGTATCCTGACCGATACACCATCCTGTTGGCTACAAAATACCTGAGAACCTATCCTAATTAACAGAAGGTCTTTGTCATCCAAGATCTTAATAAGCTCCACTTCCAGTGCCTCTCCTGCACAACAGGTGAACTTTCACCCACCTCTGTCCAATCTCCTCCCTCACTCTCAGGCTTTTACCAGTGTCCAGGAATAAAGACTGCTCTAGGTATAGTGACTGACTCAGACCTGAACCTTCAGGGGCTCATAAAGACAATAACAAGGTCGGCTTTCTGTTACCCAAAAAACATCTTCAGGATTAAAGGACTAATGTCTAAGCAGGACCTTAAAATTCAATTTATTCTTTAGTTGAACCGATTACTGTAGAGGTGCCTTCACAGGCCTGCTGGTGTCCTCACAGGGTTTCCGCTTCTGTGAGCATTACTGTTCTGTTCTCAATTACAATTTGGACTGGATTAAATGAAGATCAAATTTACTCTTACTTTCAACACCTTTAGATTTAACATTTACACAGTTTATTTCTGCTGGTTAAAAACCATGATAAACATTTTCAGGGAATCAATGTCCAAGTATTTTTTTCACCACTAAAAATAAGGTTTTTCTATCTTTTTTTTCAACTTTTTTTTATATATTAAGTCAGTAAATTCAGTCATTGTTGTTTTTGGAAACTTTTTCAGACTTGGAAAACAAACGGATCTAATTTAGCTCTCCAGCAGCCAATGCTGTGTGTGTGTGGTTCCACCATGGAGTGACTTCAACCCCACTGGCTCAGTGGAGACCCTGGCTTCATTTACCGGTAAAACAAAACTGAGCCTCCTGCAGGGTTCACATTTTGTCCAAAATTCTGCTTGTTGTATAAATGTATGACTTCTTCAACCCAAGAGAACTTGAAGAGAAGAAAGACTCTGATTAGTTCTGCCAAACCAGAACCTCTGCTTCTTGTTGGGGTCAGTAGCTCCTTAGGTAACTGTGTGAGGTCTAACACAGAGTAAGAGCTCACATTTCATTTGTTTGTCAATCATTTTTAGCGTTTATAAGATGTGTGATTTTATTTGTATTTCTTCTGTCCTTCAACGTACTTTGAACTCATTTGTTATGCAGAAAGAAAAGCTTTGTACACAAACAATTTAATCCAATAAATTAGAGGAAAAAATACGCTGAAGACAGAAATGTGTATTTATTGCTTTAGAGCTCCACCTTGTGGTCAAAATGGGAATCATCCTGCTCTACTGCACAGCCTGGAGCTAAGAAGGATTCCCTTCTTTCGTCTGTGTGTAAAACAGGTTGTATTGGTAAAGCATTGGGGTGGGCGCTTCCGGTGGATACCTGCACGTGTTGGAACCAAATAAAATGAGATTTCAGTCTAAATTAATGAGAAAAATTTAATTTATTTTGTTGAAGATGAGAGAAAGATAGTTCTTTATAACAATTAGTGTTGCACTGATACCAGTATCAGGCGGGGCCCCGATCCAGCACTAAAATGGTATCGGTATCGGCGAGTACTAACAAAAAGGGCACCGATACCATTTCGAGAGCCAAAAGTTGTATTAGTCTTTTTTTCCTGCTTCACAAAGGTAGGCAGCAGCTTGACAAAGCCATGATGGCAATTATTTTACGTCCGAGTCGTATGCGGTTCTTCATATATACACACACATCATTTTCAAACAGATGGTATCATATAGGCTAATACTGCACAGCCATGTATTGGGTATTGGTATCAGGGCCATGGTATATACATGGTATAGGCGCAATACAAAAAACAACATGTCATACTTTTGGCTAAAAATATGAAACTGTCAACACAAATTAAAAAATTATTAAAAAAAACATGATTAACAGAGTTAATGCAGTAGTAGTAAATTATTATTCTGTTTGAGAGTTGGTCACACATCTTTAAAGATGTAGTAGTGGTTCTTGATGAAATTTACGGTGGGGGGGCAGAGTTTTTCTAATTGAGGCACAGAAGAAAATAACGAACACATGTAATAAACAAAGAAACAAACAGGGCATCTAGTGAGCTGTGGTTTCAGATTCCTAATCTAACAAATGAAAACTGTGATCTTAGCTTAGTACCACTGAAGCATATAACTCAATTCAATTTCAATTTAGTTTATTTCTATAGCACCAATTCACAACACATGTCATCTCAAGGCATTTTACAGTTCACCAGATCATCCAG
>NW_015151182.1:395685-398147 GCF_000732505.1 Cyprinodon variegatus
CTGAGCCACTCTAACTATAAGCTTTATCAAAAAGGAAAGTTTTAAAAGTAGACAGGGTGTCTGCCTCACCGACTAAAACTGGAAGTTGGTTCCACAGGAGAGGAGCCTGATAACAAAAAGATCTGCCTCCCATTCTATTTTCAACTGGTGGGAATTTCTAAATAATTGTTAAAGTAAATTATAAAGGCAAAATAATCAAATCAGTTATGGTCTCTTGTGTCCTCACACATCATTGTAATAAATTCATACTTCAAAAACGGATCTAAAAAAGTCATACTTTTTTTTAAATTAGTGTTTAATTATATTTTTTATTATGAACATAAATAATCTTATTCCATTGGCAAATTGCCTAACTTACCTGATCAAATCTATTGAAAATACAACAATTTGAAGAGAAATGTTCCTGATTAGATTTCAATTTGTGTCTTGTATGTTTTCAGGGGACTGCCCATGTTTACAAAGCAGTACATGGTCACTAATGTAGGAGAATGAAGGGCCATGCAGAGGATCAGTGGCACAAAGTGAAATGAAATAAGCAATTAGTGATTACTAAATCCTTTTCTTTCTCTTTTTTTTGCCTTAGATTATTGCCTTTCCTTATTATTAATTTTTTAAGCTTTATTAAATAATTTTTGTACTACAAAAAGTTACAAGTACAATTTCTAAAGAATAATCGCCAGGGTTTGAACAAAAATAGTAATAATAAATAAAAAAATAACCGAATAAACGTAAAAATAGTAAAGTGATTGAGTAAAGCTAGACATAGAAGACATAGAAGCATATAAGGGGATTACATAAATATTTTGAATTTAGAGCATAGACATAAAGTTTTAACAGCCTTTTTTTATTAGAAGGGGATAATATAGAGAAATAAATTGTTGCTTCCTTTAAGAAAGAAATACATGAGGGTTTAGTCATAGTAAATTACCATTTATGGATATAAAATTTGGCCAAGAGAAGCAAAAGATAACATAAAAAGAAAGGGTCAGAGAGTTCTTTTTTGTGTTCTGTAATTCCAAGTAAAACATCCTTAAAATAAAGTTAATTGAATTGGATTATTTTGAGTAGAGTCTGTCCTACATACCCCGGTACGCTAGGGGGCCGTAGTCACTGTGTGACGACATTCCAATCCGCCATTAAACACAAAGAAGATTGTGGAGAAGAAGATGATGAAGGAGCCTTGTCCTTCGTTTTTTCGTGGGTTTCTGACACCAGAGCAGCGGTTCGGCTTAATGAAGCTTTTGGATAGAAACAGCAGCAGTAGGGAAGCTCTGGAAAGACGAGTTACGGTTAGAAGCTGAGCTGGATCTGCTCGGTAACTGTTGGAAAAGTTCGGAGGGAGAAAAGCTACCAGAGATGTGGAGACAGCAGGACAAACAGCGACCTGATGCTGCAGAGGAGCAGGACGCGGATTATAACCCGTTAGACCGGCTGCACAGATTGGGTCTGTATGCTTTGATTCTCCTCAATCAATCCGCGGAGGTTAGCTTAAGGTTCACACGCATAGAGGCTGCTCAGGTGAAACGTCAGCGCGTCCGCCATATTGCGAGTGGCAGGTCGCCTGGCAACCAACAGCAGTTGGGGAAAGGGGTCAACAGAATAAAAGAGACACTGACATTTAAACACATTAATTATAAGCTATTTTTGTACAAAGAACATGTTAATATAAGGAATAAAAATTTGTAATAAGGTAAATATTATTGATGTTCTCATTATAACCCTCTATTGAAACTTATTTTAATGTTATTTTGTAAATGGTGTTGCTAATTCAGTGGATGTGGTCATGCTCTATGTTGTTTTTCATGTTGCTATAAACAGGATTTTTTTTTTTTTTTTTTTTTGTCTTTGGGATTTTCAATAAATCTTAGTATGGGATCCTTTTTGATAAACCATTTTCAAATGATCTCTATCAAAGGTGTAACTTTGTGATAAATGAAAGTTGGTGGGGACGCTCTGAGGGTGGGGGCAGATGGATCTACAGTTACTCCATCTGAACGCTTTCATTAGGTTTTTGTATTTTCCAAAAATGAGCTCAAACATTTATTTATTGAATGCTTTCCTATTGTCGAGAACAAAAGAGAATCATAATACACCAATATTTATATTTATAGATAGTTAGAGAGATGCCTTTTAGTGCATTATATATATAATAATGATAGTAATAATAATACTTTGGACTTGTAATGCACTTTATATTTAACCAAATCTCAAAGTGCTACATAGTAAAACAGCTAGTAAAACACATGGAGAGCCTGAGGAATAAAAAAGTCAATTATTTTCGACACTCAAGAATGCATCACGATACGATTTGATTCGATTAATTGGTTCGTGTTTTTTTTTTTTTTTTTACACCTTACAGGCTAGACAGTGTTTCAAATTTGAAATAAATCAATGAAAGCTGTAATATCTTTATTCATTTTTTTGAGAAACAACAGCAAATAACAGAAGTAGAAAAGTTGTTT
>NW_015151182.1:400332-417818 GCF_000732505.1 Cyprinodon variegatus
GTTGATTGTTAAGAAAATCTATGTGAACCTGTGAATCAGGAAATTGTCTATTTACAAAACTGAACGATTGTTGTTCTCGACTTCAAAAAACACTTTAGTTTTTAAAATCGAAAATGTTTCTATTTTTTTTCTAAAAAAATTTAATGTATAACATGGATGCATAAAAAAATGCTTTTTATTTCAGTGTTAAATTCAGTTTAAAGTAACAGATTATAATCAAAAATGTCTCAGAACCTTTACTGGTTGATGGTTTTCTTTATTTGGACCCTGCTGATTTTTAATTGGTTACCTCTGGCCCAGAGGCTAGGTGCATCCACCGTAGCATCTCCTAGCTCTGCCAGCATGGCCGGCTTCTCTGATGTAGCACCGTTCTACTCCCAGGCAGCTTTAGTCTCTCTAGTCTTCAGTGTTTGTCTTGTCGGTGGACTTATTCAATCTGCAGCTGTACCCCTTTGTAGACTTGGATCATTGCAGCTAGCTCCTATAGCTAGCCTGAAGCTAGCTGTAGTCTCTTCCTGTTGGTGCCGTTTCCCCCACATGACTTTCCGCTCTTCTTCCTCTCCTCTGTAGTCCTCAGAGATCAACAACCAGCAGACTTCATGACATAGGATACTACTCGCCCGCCTGCCTTGCAAATTGCTTTGGCTGGCCAGATAAATTGCAATGATATACTCAATCAAAGTTTTGGCTAAAATTTAAAACATTTTAAAATTTTATATTAACCAGCTCAATGCTTTTCCCATACAATACTGCTGCATTATTTCTTTCGGTGTCAAACAGATCTCACCAAACAGGAAACAAACCAAAAACACACAATACTAAATAAAATGTAAAATAAAAAATGGCTCTAAAAATACAGTATGAAAAAATTAATTGACCTCAGATTACAAAAACAAAACTGCTTTTCAAAAATAAGAGCATTATCAGAGCATCGCAAAATCGTTTGCATCGATTTTTACGGGCTGGGAATTTTAAAGAAGCATAAAAAGTTTTAAAATTGAGAACATTGTCAAATGTCTGCAAAACCTCTTATCAAGACCACATAACATCACAGGTATTAGGGCATCTAAAAAAAATTAAATAACTTAATAATTAGGGTCTGTGATTTCCCTCCACGTGTTGATTTTTCTCTCATATGGGATCGCTTTTTCAAACGACGAAGCCAATGTCATCCCCTTCACAGCTGATTTCTTAAACGTTTGAATTGGTGCGCAGGGAGACGCTGACATGCGGATTACTTTTTTAGGTGGTGGGATACATTTGTACTGTTCTTCACGACACCACAGACACAAGTCGATTCTTTAAAAAGGACGTTTATTAATTGAAGCCCATACAGATGCAGCCTCCTCATACCATAACATCATGGGACATCATGCCTCGTGACGCCGTAAGAACTTTGAGTAAACACACAGGACAGGAAATATATTTTACCAAAATGTAAAGGAAAATATGAGGGCTACAGGTCCAACCAGCTTTAGTTCTGATAAATAAAAGCCAAACTAAACGTTCCTCATTGGCTGCTTGTCATGAAAAGAGGTCAAGTTCTTTAAGATCTCTCTGGTTCAGTTTCTTAATCTTCAGCACCCTTCAGGTTCACCTTTGCAGTAATAATCCCACTGAATATTTCCTTGTTAACATTTATTTTTTACCGCCTTTTCGAGATCTTGCAAGATTAACGAAATCACGTGGGATTTCAGAGTCAGTTTTACACAAGAATTCAGCAGCAGCCGGTTAAAGGGCTTTTTAAACAAAGAAAACATATGATTGTGTACCTGATAATATTTCAATGCATTTTAACTTACATTAACACCATATGAAGTACAATATCTTGTATATTTATTCACAAATTGTCTTAAATCAACTAATGAACAGTAAACACATGAACATTAACATGTACAGCTACCATTTGAAGCAAATTACAAATTAGCTCCTTTTGTTTGACATTCTCGGTGTGACATCCAACCCACTGCCATATGTTGCGCAGCTGAAACACCTGCTGTCGTCATATTTCCTTTGTCGGTTGCTGTAATGTGGGCGTGCCGCACACAAAATAATTCTGTTAGGAGAGTTTTATGATGCATTCAAAAAATGTGGGAAATATGTAACTTAACGAAATAGATGCAGATGGCTTAATATCAAAATGCGAATTTGTACTCGATGGTTCTATTAGTCATTTGAACTATTGTGCACGGGAAACTCAAGATATATCGAGTATATTCAATATATCGTCCACCCCTAATCTGAGATGTTATAAGAGGTCACTTTGCGCTCATTTACACCGAAAGGGGAAACCTTATTCTGCAAGAGGGCTTCCGTAGCTCCAACTGAAACAGACCCTAGGTCTAGTTTAGTCAGATTAAGCTGGAATTTCATCAGTTGGACAGAAAAATATTTCCGATTTTGGGGAAAATATCAAATAAAATCTGTCAATTGAAAGAGGAAGCAGTCAGATTTACCCTTTGAAATCTCACAGCGTGTATAAACTGTAGCAGGCTTTTCCAGTGCATGCAGTGATCAATAGTGTGTAAAGCGTCAGTGGACTGTGGTGAGCAAAGTAAAGAGACTAAACTCATTGTTCAGTAGATACAGGAATAAGCTCAGCATCCTCCTTTCCTGCCCACAAAGAGACATCCATGCCTCCTTACTTACGGGTTCCTCCATGTTTCTAGGTAGGGCACCATGCTTTAGATGGCATTGCAATGAAACTAAATAGTTTTCCCTAAATACTTTCAAAGCATCACCTGGTCGCCCAGTGGGTCATATCAATTATTTTACATTGAAAGGTTACCATCATTTACAGACTGGCTAACGTCATGGATTCAACTTCAGATTGATCTGGTTAATGTTAGTTTAAGATAACAGATCTTCATAGAAGGTCTGAAGGAGAAATATTCCTATTGATGGCAACTATCAGAGTATGTGGGAGAAATGTGATCAAGGTGGATTGATAATGAAAAATAGCCCCAGGACAGAACCCTGAGGAACAGCCAGCTAACTGGAACTGGTTTGACCAGGATGAGAGACTGCGGCAATCAATTTAGGACTGAAAGCAGCTGAACTGTTTTATTAGATTTACTGATGAGGGATCATATCAAAGGATGCTATCGGATGGAATGGTGTCCAGAATCAGATCCATAGAGCATTTCTCAGAAACTTATAGTTCATCAAGGAAGGTGTTTTCATGGTGTCTGTCTTGTGTTTCAGTATTCCCTGAAGATGTTCAGCAAAGGGTGCTGGTTAAAGAAGAAGCTCCAGAAACGTGCAGTTCTGATGAGGAGCAGCTGGATCCGCAGCCCGTCCACATAAAGGAGGAACAGGAGGAACTGTGGATTGATCCAGAGGGCGAGCACGTTGACGAGAGTGACGACACTGATACCAGCAGTTTTCCAGTCATTAAAGTCATTGTAAAAAGTGAGGATGAGGAAGAAGACGGAGATCTCCCAAGCAGCAGCTCAGTTGAGCACAAGAAACCAGATACCGATGACAAAGAACGTGAAGCCAGCAAGCACCCAAACACTCTGGTTCGCGTTCTCAACTCCACAGAAGCTGAGATGAGTGATGAAGAAAAGGATGGTGCAAAGAACCCTGACTTTAAGGTGTCAGACCGTGGTCCTGAAAACGCAGACATAAGGACCAAGTGGAAGGAGAGCGATACTCCTGAGTCAGCCGGAAGCACCGTCAGCCGAAAGTGTTTCATCTGTGACGACTGCGGTAAAACCTTTAAGAAGAAACATTATCTAAACGAACACATCAGGAGCCACACAGGAGAGAGACCATTCGGTTGTGATGTTTGTGGACAGAGGTTTAGTCTGAAGAAATGCTGGAACGTCCATGTCAGGAACCACTCCGGAGAAAAACCATTTTGTTGCGATGTTTGTGGTCAGAGGTTCAGTCTGAAGAGAACCTTGAGCGATCATCTGAGAATCCACACAGGGGAGAAACCCTTTGGTTGTGACGTTTGTGGCCAGAGCTTTAGTCTGAAAAAGACCCTAAATGATCACCTGAGAATCCACACGGGACTGAAACCGTTTAGCTGTGACGTCTGTGGGCAAACCTTCAGCCTTAAGACCACTTTAAACAGACACATCCAGATCCACACAGGACAGAAAGCATTCCGCTGCGACCTCTGTGGACAAAGGTTCAGACAAAAGTCCACTTTAAACCGACACATGACAATCCACACAGGACAGGAGACCTATCCCTGTGAAGTTTGTGACCAGAAATTTGAGCGAAAGACTCATCTAAACATTCATATGCGAGTCCACGCAGGTCAGCAGCCGTTCTGCTGTGACGTCTGTGGACAAAGGTTTGACCGAAAGTCCAATTTAAAAATACACCTGAGAATCCACACAGGTCAGAAACCGTATTGTTGTGGTTTCTGTGGACAAAGATTTGGCAGGAAGTCCAATCTAAACAGACACATGAGAATCCATACAGGAGAGAAATCATTCAGTTGTGAGTTTTGTGAACAGAGGTTCAGCCTAAAGACGAGTTTGAATGATCACCTGCGAATCCACACGGGAGAGAAACCATTTTTTTGTGATGTTTGTGGTCAAAGGTTTCGCCAAAAGTCAACTTTGAATATTCATATGAAAATCCACACAAGACAAAAGTAGTTTCCTGTCTTTGAGCCAACTGATTTAGACTGATTTGATCCAGGCAGTGAAATAGCAACCACTGTTTCTGGAATGCCGCAGTACATCTGGACATGGACAAGGCAGACACAATTCTGTAAAGTCCCTCTACGTGTGGATGTTTCCTACACAACGCACTATGTCCAGATACTGACCTAGCGGTTTGATGTTTTTGTAACATTCCTCTATATCAGAAAACAGATATAGCAGACAGATGTTTCTATAACATTGTTCTATATCCAGAAATGGACGTAACAGCCAGAAGTTTCTATAACGTCAACCTATGTCCTGACATGGATGCTGAAGCTGGATGTTTCTGTAACTTCACTCTACGTTCAGACAGTGATGTACCAGCCGTTGTGAATCTAACATCGCTCTACATCCAGATACGGACGTAGCAGCTGATGTTTCTATAATGTTGCTCTACGTCCAGACAGTGACGTACAGCCAACGTTTCTGCAACGTCGCTCTACGTCCAGACCTGGACGTAGCGGCTGCAGTTCTGTAATGTCGCTCTATGTCAAGACACGGACGTAGTGGCTGACGTTTCTGCAACAACGCTCTACGTCCAGACAGTAACGTACAGCCAACGTTTCTGCAACGTCGCTCTTCGTCCAGACAGTGACGTAGCGGCCAGCCTTTCTGTAACATCACTCTACTTCCAGAAACGGATGTAGCAGCCATCGTTTCTGTAACGTCGCTCTACGTCCAGACACGGGCATAGGAGCCAATGTTTCTGTAATGCTGCTCTACGTCCAGACACGAACGTTGCAGCCGAAGTTACTGTAACGTCGCTCTACGTCCAGACACGGTCGTGTCAGCCGTCATTTCTTTAACACCGCTCTATGTCCAGACATGGACGTTGCAGCCAATGTTTCTGTAGCGTTTCTGTATGTCCAGACATGGATATAGCAGCCGACGTTTCTGTAACGTCGCTCTACGTTCAGACATTATTGTAGCAGCCGACGTTTCTGTAACGTCGCTCTACGTCCAGACACGAACGTAGCAGCCAACGTTTCTGTAACATCGCTCTACGTCCAGACACGGACGTAGCAGCCATTGTTTCTGTAACATCGCTCTACGTCCAGACACGGACGTAGCAGCCATTGTTTCTGTAACATCGCTCTACGTCCAGACACGGACGTAGCAGCTAGGTTTTTCTATATTGCGAACATAACAGCCGGACATTGCTCTAACTTTGCTCTAACTGGTGTTCTGGTGTATGGTGAAGAATCTCCTAGAAAACCAATATTATTGGTTACATCTATCTACTAACATAATCATATTTGTATTCATATATTCTGATATGATGACATAGCTGTTACTGTAGTCTGCTGTGAGAACCTCCTTAGGGTTCCCACTGAATCACAGGGCTTGTTAGGATTTCAGTTCCTTCCTTAGTGATTTTTGTGCGGGAACCAGTTCCCTGACGAGCTCCAGTTTACAATGAAGCATGTCTAGTTTTCTTAGGTTGGGTTTAATTCCATATATTTCCTTCTTATCTCAACATATCTTTATTTATTTATTTTTTTTATTTTGCATTTTGAAGCCATTTGATGTCCTTTTACATTTTTTCTGCAGATATGAGATTTTTAACACTAAGAACAATGAATGTGACGATGTGTCTTTGTATCTTTTTAAATCTCTACTGAAAACATCTCTTTACTCCTGTGGATGAATATTTAGTGCATGAAATGGGTTTACCAAAGCCTTAGTTTAACAAATGTAGAGGGATATAGGACAAAATATGTACAAGTAATTTTCCGAGAGGAAAACTATAATATTGTATGACATGAAAGACCGATAAACGTTGAAGAACCTGAAATTAAAGAAATTTGTTCCGTAATAATAGTTTGTGTTTTTCTTTGTACCTAAACTCGTTAATTTATATTTAGCCAGGATGCTTGAGTTTATATGTTCTATAGTAGAACCATGGTTGACCTGACAGAAAGGACCCTCTGATGACCTGCCTCATGCTGTGGAGAGACTGGTAGGTTTCCCCGCACAGCCTGAGCCCAGACCATCTCCAGGAGGTAGCTGACCTCCCTCAGGGACCTCTAACCACCCTTTTAACGTCTTTGGTGGTGGTAGAAACTGTTGGATGAGGCTTCTTTTAAGAACAGTGATTTATTTATGAATGAAAGTAAAACCAAGAGGAGAACTATTTCTACATTTATAGTTGGAGTGATTGAGCTGTAAAGCGCAGACGTTTTCTGGAGGGTGCATACAGAGGCCTCGACATCGACCTGTGACAAAGCAAAAACATTTAATTTGAGAAAACAATATGATTCCAGTGAGCTTCAAAAGGTTTTATTGATGCCTTTTTCCACATTTAATAGTAGTTGTTACAGAAGGTCATTAGGGTTAGCGTTTATAGGGTTTCTATAGGTCAGACCCAGTTGCAGCCCAATCAAAACCAGTACCAATATGGTTATTGGAAAGACGCTTTGGCAGGTAAGCCAGTGCCAAGTTCTGCTAAAAAAAGGAAACCAGCCTCTCTGATGGTAGATATTCTCCTGCATTGAGCATGTATACAGGGATAGTGGAGAGAAATAACTCTCTTTTAACAGGAACTCTTTTAACAGGCATATTTAGGCTTAGTGTGAGCAGCCTTCTCAAGCAGGAGGTTCTCTAAAGCATCCTGGTAAATTAAATGAAAATGCAAATTTTCCTTTCAGTTAAGTAGATGACTTTTGGGCTTGTAGCCTATGTGTAGGATGCGCAGTGGACCTCGACCTCTCTACTAAGCTCCCCCAAATCTTCTTGCTCTAATTTTTACTGACGCATCTTTTCCTTTCACTCGCACCTCTATGAATATGCTTGGATCTTTTGATGACTTTCAATCCTGTGTTAATAAGCTGATTAGGGTATGACATCAGGTTTCAATATTCAACTTTTTCTCAACCTTTTCTGAGATGCTAAATGTCGGGATTTCATCTCTGGAAATCAGAATGATTAAAATTAAAGAGACTAAGGCTTTAACTATTTCCCTCTTCCCTATTTGATGGATCTATAATTGATTCGCTTCGTTTTCATAGAACCATTTTCACTAGACTCTAACCTTCTTGATGACCACTAAATGTATGCTTCCCCTCCCCCTGTTGTCTAAAGCCCAGCATGTGGAGCAGGTCTTGTAAATGGGTGTCTGTCCAGATCCAGCAGCAGGTGAGACCAGTCAGAGACAAGTCTTCAGATCCTCGGTTGAAGCTGCATCTTTATTCCAGGAAGCGAATACTCATCTTGTGGTCGATGTTCACTTTCTCCAGCGACTGAAAACAAAACATATTTAGAACGGGAGCTAAAGCTGAATCATCAGTTTATTCTTGTTTTTTCTATTTGTTTTAAATAAACGATAACATGTATCTTCCTGTCATTTAAAGTTGCTTATTATTTATCATTACCATTTAATAAACTCGTATTCTATTGAATCAGAAGATTAAATCAATACTTTTGATCTCATGGTCCTTTCTGTTTTACAGGATTCTAATATTTTAGACTTGACTTTTTGACTTGACTTATTCTAATCTTGACTTAGTCATTTTCACAACTTAAAGAATTGAAAATGCTCCCATAACTATGATAAAAATCAGAAATGGTGTCAGAAACATGCAGGTTTAAGTAGCTGCTGAGGTTTGGGTAGAGGTAGAGGATTTTTGGACTGTTGGGTTGAAAATAGCTAAACCACAAGCTAAACTCAGCCTAGTGGGATTACTTCAGTCTAACCAATCCACAACAATGACAGTGGTGCCACCAAGCTGGTTATCAACTGGCTAACTCAGTCCAGGTTTAACTAACCTGCGCTCAAAACTATGACTGCAGAAGGAAGAGTGCAATATTTCTCCACTGAGGAGCAAAAAGCTAATCTTACAGAAATATGAAGATAAAAGAAAAGTCTCAATAAAAAGTCAAACATGGTTGCAGCAAAGGACTGCTGACTGCGTAAATGAGCAACATACACATCAGTGTCATTTAACACCGACTGCATTCCAGCCTGCACTGCAAATTAATCATGTGCCCTTCGGGAGTGAAGAGGAGTTGGGAGCAGATAAAAATAAAACCAAAACGTCATTTCATCTGGTTACTTTTTAACGTTTGGACTTCAATAAAGCTGGAAGCTGATGCCGCAACAGCGTCATTTTAACACAATAAGTGATCAGTCTGAGTGAAATCATCCTGATTTCTGATCTGTTTCAGAACTCAGCAGGACAAATGGTAAAAACCTGCTAGACATTTAAAATGGAGAAAGTGCTGAAATGCAGCCCTAAATGTACAGAAATCTGAGCTTCTGCAGTGATTAATCCAATAAAAAAAAGTATTTTATTATTGCTGGATAAATGCATTTTCTACTTAAATGAAACATTTCTGCCTCAGTCTCATGGAGATTCTTTGCTCATCATGATCAGTGTTCCTGGCAGTTTACCATCAATCTTACCAAATTATTTTCCTAATGTTTTTTTTAACATTTCTTTTTTCAGACTTTATTTTTCATTGTTTTTTTAAAATGCTTTTTCGAAGTGGCTTTTATAGAACACATTCTCTTAACTTCCCGCCCCATACAAATTCTCGCTCTTGACCAATCAAAACGTTGTTACCAACATCCATGCAGACCAATAGAAATGCAGCTTTGCAGAGGAAAGCCTCATGAGTGAAATGACTGACGTGTTAAAATTTGAAAGTATGCAATTTGTAAAAATCTGAAAAGGACAAATAAAAAAAAAAAGATTTATAAAAAAAAACAAAAAAACAATTATAAATAATTTAAGATAAAAAAAAATGCGAAAAAATAGAATTTGAAAATATGTTAATATTTAAAAAAAAAAATAACTTATTAACTCATCCTCTGGTTATTTTAAGAAACCAGAGAAGTTACTTTCAAAATGTTTGTGATTAAAATGTTTTTGTTTGCTTTTTTTTTAGATAGAATTTTTTAATGCATTCTTAGCCACAATAATGGAACAAATGTTACTGCACAGAGTCACACCTTCCTGTGTTTAAACCTTTAATCTGAGCAAAGACACAAGTTAGTTCTTTAGAGCGGATCGTCTGAAAAACAAACTGTTCTGGTTCTTTGGCTCTGGGTGGAGTTAACCTGACCTCCAGTAACTTAATGACGATACCTCATCATTAAGATGTCTTACAGTTAGTAAAATGAAAGCAGAACCAAGCTCAAGTGGACCCACCTTCCTGAACTCATCGAAGGAGATGGCGCCGTCCTTGTCCAGGTCGGCTTCCTGGATGGCCCTCTCTGCGATGCTCTGCAGCTGCTCCTCTGTCACCTGCATACCCAGCATTTCCCTCAGCACCTGGCAGTAGCAGAACCAGCATTTTTTCAATAACCGGGTCTCATGGCGGCTTTTATGCAGAAGTATCAGGTTTTATTCTGGGTCAAGGTTCTGATTCTTTGTTGTATTTAGATTAGATTTTGCGTTTTCTTTTGAATTCAACTGAAACATGAAGTTCCTCCAACTGGGTGCTGAAGAAGTGGAACCGATACATGCAGAAGGATGTCAAATTGGATGTCTTTAAGCTTTAGGCTGTCATGCATCAGAACACAATACAACAGGTCTGATCTGTAGAGTTGTAAACTCTTTTAATTCCGGAACCAGTTGGTCAAAATATCTGCAGAACCAACCATCTAAACCACCAGCCTGGTCTGGTTCCTCTGCCGATTGATCATCAGTGATCAGATTAACGGCACTGTTTACAACCCGCCTCCAACATGGGTTCTGAGTTATGGTGTGGAGGGTTGTTCTGCTCTGGGCAGTCTCTTTGAGTTTGGCTGAACCATCCGGGTTGATGATATGGACGTGTTCAGGAGCCGCACAACTTCCACCTTAAGTCTCCAAATGGAACCCAATCTCCTCATTAGACCAAAATAATCTAAAGTCAGATGTGAGTTCTTCAGCCAACATCTGAAGTCTGCTCCATTCTGGGTGATCAATGGAACAATGGACCTCATGCAACAACATCTTCTTATTCTTGTAAATTTCTCTCACATTTTCTTCTACCATTTGCTCTTAACTTCAGTTAATGATCCTAAAGGATCCTGATAAACTTGATACAATCTAAAAGTGCTTAAATGAGCACACGTTCCTGTAAAATGTAAATCTGCATAATTCAATAATTATCCCACATAGTGCCATATAAGGGTACAACCTTCCCTGCTTTGTCTGATGGTGTTCATTCATAGAAAAGGCATGAAGACAAAGAAGAATAACTTTAATGTTAAGCAGATCAAAGTTCTGCTGATGGAGCGGAGCAATAGAAATAAACAGCTCAGTAAAAGCCAAGCAGTGGGACATACATTACAAGGGGGGTAAAGGCCATGGTTGCACTGGTACAGAACACAAAAAAAAAAACAATAAAATTTGGTCTGTTAGGATTATTTTATTTATGATTTTTATGTCTGTTCAACCCTAATAACATCTGCTTGTTACATGTCAGAACTAATGTTTTCCCAAGTCGTTTATTAGGACTTTTGCTCTGTCAGGATGAAAAAAGTCATTATGTCCTATATGTTCTATATCCTAATTCACATATGTGTTTGAGTTAATGATGTGGCAGACTGGAGTTGAATAAAATGCTTCTGTAACTGCGATTCGGTGCCACTTCAACGAGAAATGAGCTCCGTTGGTAAGCAGCTGCCTTCTGTAACTCAGAGCAACTTCTGGTCTGATTAAGATTACAGTTTCTGTCAAAATCTGTTCTCATGTCTCACGGTTATTTTATTCATATATATTTCCCGAGCAGTGTTGTATAGTAACGAAGTAAAAATACTTCACTACTGTACTTAAGTATATTTTGGAGTACTTTATACTTTCCAAGAGTATACATTTTTTTGAGAACTTTCACTTTTACTTCACTACATTTACAAACTTAATTGCATACTTTTACTCCAAAACATTTTCAATGTTTGGTTTGGTTACTAAGTAAAAAAAAAATAAAATGAGCGAGAGAAACGATGTGTTTTGACCCCGCCTAATGACTGCAAAGTCAGGTCTTGCCTGGGCTTGTTCATCAACACCAATAAGATACGCCTGTTTGGCAAAGCCAGTCTAAATTTATCCTACACTTGGTTGTTTATATTATTTTAAGTGAATTTAACCTTCAAAGTTTACCAAAATGTGAAAAAATGTCATTCAAACTGCACTTACTTTTTACTTATACTTTTCCCTACATTACTTGAGTACATCTAATTTTACAGTAATTCTTATACTTAAGTTGAAGCCATCTCAGATACTTTAAGACTTTTAGTCAAGTAACATTTCAGTCAGCGACTTGGACTTTTCCATAAGTCATATTTTGGAGAGGTACTTGACTCCGAGATTTCAGTACTTTATACAACACTGTTCCCGAGTGATCAGAACCGGGGAAATAAGCTTTAAGGTTTAAACACAGAGTTTTCCTTAACAATGAACAACAGTCAATGAAAACTACTGATGGAAGCGTGAGGTGCAAAATATGATGCAAATGCTTAATGTCAGTTTACTGTAAACCAACATGGCAACTTTTTGCAAAATCTCCTTTTAATAGGCAGACATTTTAATTAGGTGTGTGTATTTAACAAATTCAAACAGACCCAAACCCAATCAATCAAATTGAATTCACGCCTCAGCGTTAAAGGAGTTTTTCTGAACTTCTATCCATCTTTTTTCCATTTTCTTTTCCAGATGTTATTTCAATAGTAGCTTGATCTCTGACTGTTCTTTCTTTTCATGAACGGATAATAAATTAAACCAAATTACTCTTGATACTCTTGATACTAACATGCCAGCTGAAAGTGTATTGAACGATTGCTCGGGCATCAGGGAATAAAAGTGTAAACTAAGATTTTGGAGTTGCAAAATACATAATGATATACAACAATAAAATGGATATTTACTTCTGAGTAACAATAAATGTGGTCATTTACTGAAAAACTAAGTTTGGGAAACAGCTGACTGATTGTGTAAGACTCAAACGTAAAGTCTGGAGCACTAGTGAAATTTGTTTGTACCTGAGAGAAGCTGAGAAATAGGAGAAAAATGGTGAAGTCCTCCTAAATCACTCGCACGGACGATTAAGGAAGGAATCTGTTTGTACCAACAGTTATTGCATGAGGCCCAACAGCAGCACATCTAATGAAAAGTGGCCTAGTCAAAGTTGAGACCTGTACCTAACTCAAATGCTGCACTTAGAAAGGGGTCAGGGCGAGGAACGGACCAGAACCGTGAGAGGGACAAAGGTTTTGCAGGCTGCTGGATCAAATTTTAGACCCCTTCACTGTTCTCTGCTTTGGCTTTGTGGATTCTGTTCATGTTGGGGTTTAAACCGGTTCTATGGTTAATTTCCTTTGTTATAATTATGGGTTAAATTTGTAGAATTATCAGACAGCATGTGCTTATTTTCCACTGTTATGCTGACAATACTGAGGTATATTGGTCCACACATCTTGAAGAAAGTCGCCCATTACATAGACATAAAAACCTAGATGACTTGTTTTAGACCAGTTATTGTTTTAGAACAGACTTTAAAAAGAAGCTTATGAGTGAGTCTTTTCATCCGGATTAAATTGGCCTCAGATAATCACATAAAAAAAAACACTTGGTGTTATTTTTTGATCGGGACTTGTGATTAAAATCCTGCTTTAAACAGGTTCATGAATTTCCTTCTTTAATCTCCAGAATATTGCAAAAATCAAAATATCTTGTCCAAGGGTGACACTGAGGATATAGTTTATGTATTTGTTCAGGACTAAACTATAACTTTTCCTATCACGCAAATCACAAAATGCAGTGAAAAGCTTTCAGTAGAACCAGGCTAAAAGCTCCGTTCTCTCCTTTGATTTCAACTTTAGTAGGGACACTATTGGTCTGATGTCATTGGTCCCATGCAAAAATATGCATGCTCATTTTTTTATGCTTGAAGTGTTTTTGTTTAAAAGAAAAGCAGCATTTCTTGCTACATTTGTAAGATTTTATAAGCTCTACACACACACTAGATGCTGTTTATCAATTTTGAAGCAACATTGGCTCTGATGAATGAGGAATTATGACTTTTTTCCACTTTGAAAAGGTTTGCATTTGAAATTACCAGCGACTAAAACAGAAAGTAAATCTGTCTCTATTTAACAAAATATAGTCTAAATATGTCTGTTATATGTGGATTTATCCTGTATTTACCTTTAAAGATACACAATTGTGCAGAAGTAAAAAGAGGTAAAACCCACTCTTATCTTTTAAATATTTTCTCTGTATCATGAAACAAAGCAAAATAACAGATTCAAGGGACCCCAAATAAATGCATTGTATTTACTAGGTGTGTAAATCACATCCATCATGGCGATTCGATTCAGTATCGATTTCCTGACCCAACGATTCGATTATATTAGATACTCAAGAATACACCACGATTCGATTCTGTTAATCGGTAAATTTTTTATTTTTTTTTTACACCTTACAGACTAAACAAAGTTTTAAGTTCGAAATAAATCAATGAAAGCTGTAATATCGTTATGAATTTTTTTTTTAGAAACAACAGCAAATAACAGAAGTAGAAAAGTTGCATCAAAAAATACTGCAAAAATACTGCAGAAAATCAGTGCAATGAGTGCAATTCAATACCTCGGCTCCTCCACAGACGCTCCGCTGCTGCTCTCCCAAATTGTAGCTGACCGCAAACAGTGCCGCAGACAGGGGGCCGGCTTGTTTTGCGGAAAACAACTCGTGAAGTTTGACCGGCTAGAAGAGCGAGGTGCGCGAGAACGCTGGGACCCTTTTTCCACCTGGATCTCCGCTCTTTTTGGCCCTCATGTCCCTCCGTCGTCGGACTAAACTCGCCCCCACTTCCTCGCCGCCTCGGCCGTATCTAGACCCACAGCGTTCAGCACAGACCACGCTTCAATATTGAGCATAATTTAAAAATGTCTGAGTCAAGCTCACTGCAACACACTGCTGTAAGAGTATAACCAGGAAGCGAGGTAGGAGGGCAAAATAGGTTTAGCGCCACCGCAGCACGGAAGGGAGAATTACGCCCAGGAGCAAATGGATAAAAATAGACCGGAGGAAAAAAAAAAAAACATGAATCGATTCTCTTTGCGGACGTGTCGATGCATCGGATCGTTGGCTGTTGGATCGATGCATCGATACAAAACGATTATTATTTACACCCCTAGTTGGCACTCTATCAGTAAACTGAATTAAACACGCATTCAGAATTGTAAGGATATGTTCTGCATCAATTTGGATCAGTTAGCTTTTTGTTGTTAAATCAAATGTTGAGCTTATTTCTAAATCAAGATTCTTGCAAAGTAAATAATTTTTGTTATTAAAAAGAAAAAGAGTTACAGACCTGAAGAAGCTCCGCTCTGGAGATCTTTCCGTCTCTGTCCCGGTCGTACAGCCGGAAGGCAACTAAAGACAGGCATTTTCTCAATTATTGGTCCTTTTTTTTCTTTTTTTTTCAAAGTATGCTAGTTAAATTAGAGAGAATTTGAAACATATACTGACATTTAAGTTTCCGGGTTCGGCTGTTGGCTGGATCCGGCTGTCCTTTGTCTCTATTTCGGTTTTTCTCAGTTGGACGAAAGTGAGCCAGAACTCGGACAAAGGAAGGGAAGTCCACCGTTTCCTGGCTGCAAAAAGGAAGGAAGTCTTAATGTTTACTGATTTCCTGTTCTGACGGACAGACTGGACCCACTACTGTAAAAACATGATGGCTATAATCTAGAATTAACTGAGAAAAGCAGGTATCCAGTTGTGTACCCTGGCTTGAAAAAGGCTTCAACTATTCTGTCACCGATGGGATTCTCAGACAACTCCAGCACTGCTTCAAAGTCCTCGGGCCTGAGACACAAAAAGAATCAAAGTAAGAAGCTGAAATGTTCTTACAACAAATGCAATTATCATCAACATCTTTATATGTTATTTGTGCAGGAATTTCTGCCCCAGAACAACCAGAACTCATGTCTACAGATTGTTTTGAAGTTTATGCAGAAGTCTATCATCTACCCGTCTTCTAAACCCGCTGCAGGATGGGGTGTGCTGGTTCTGAACTCCAGCAGTCATTTGCAAGGACTCCCTGGACAGGTCATAGAGTCACATGCAGACAGTCATACCTGAGGGCCATCTTTAAGGGACTGGTTGACCCACAGTTCTTCGTATTCACGGATACTTGTAAAAATGGTTCAGTAAAGCAAGTTACCATCTCCAAGCTTTGAATATTTCCCAGGACTCTGCTTAGTCAATTCAACTCAAGTTTATTTACATAGAGCAAATTCACAACACATGCCATCTAAAGGTACTTTACAGAAACAGTCCAATCAGATGATAGCCAGATAGATAAAAGCTGGGGCTGCATGGTGGCACAGTTAGTGAGGTTGTTGCTGTTGGTCCTGGGTTCATTTCCTTGCTTATGGTGCAGATTTCTTTGGGTACTACTACTCCCACTTCCTCCCACAGCTCCAAAACACAACGCTTAGGTTAAATGGCGTCTCTGAATTGTCCTCAGTTGTTTATGCAAGATTTTGTGTTTCTGTGTCACCTTGCATTAAACTGGCAACCTATCCAGGGTGTACCCCACCTTTTGCCAATAGACTGATGGAGATGGACACCAACCCCACTGACTCTGGTGGCCAAGATGGTTGGATAGAAAACCAGCTTTCTGCATCGAATCCATAACCTTGTAGGATTTTGGATGAACATGTTGGAACTGTAGAGATTCACTTGCATTTTGTTATTGACTCTACAGCGATTCCTCACAACAAGCATGCATGCAGCGACAGTGGAGAGGAAAAAGTCCCTTTGAACAGGAAGACACCTCCAGCAGAACCAGGCTCAGGGTAAGAAGGTCACATACCGAGGCCGGCTGGAGTTCAAGGAGACCAAAGAAAACATACAAAAGGAACATACGTAGTTGCATTGATCTATAAATACTTTCTAAGTTAGAAAGGGTAACAGTAACTAGCTAAAGAAGAGCTCTAAGCCAGTTTTCATGTCAAAGGGATTACAGAAAAAGGTGAGCCCAGAGCTATGTCTAGTGGAAAAACAGGGCTAAACACTGATAAACAGGTTGTCTCTATTGTCTAAAATCAATCGCAAGTTAATCGCATTAGCCCAGCTGATATTTTTTCTCTATGATAGCGTCACAGCAAAACAAGAGCAGACCAAATGATTCATCTACTGGACATGGAATAATGAGGGACCAGCCTTGGGCAGAATTGTTGGAATTGGTCGTTTTTTTATCAGACAGCATGGGATTAATATCCTCTGTTAAACTGATGAAACTCAGATATTTTTTTTATTGTCCATAAATCCAGATGAATCTAATCTGTTAGAGAGGCTACATTAGTGTCTTGAAGACATAAAAACCTGGATGACTTTAAGTTTTCTGCTTTCAAATTCAGCGGCGACTCTAGATGAGCTGCAGAGATCCACAGCTCAGGTGTGACAATTTATCCACAGAACAGCTGTCAAATGTGGACTCCACAGATCTGCCCTTATTAGAAGAGGAGTACAAAGCGCCAAAGGAAGTCATGCAGGAATATTGCAGGAATTAGAAATATCCTGTCTAGGATTGATGCTGAGAAACTAGTCCATGCATTTGTTACTTCAAGGCTGTAATTATTTACTATCAGGAAGTCCACAAACTGTAGTTAAAAGCCTTCAGCTGATCCAAAATGCTGCAGCCAGAGTTCTGATGAAAATTAAAAAGAGAGATCATATCTCTCCTATCCTGGCTTCTCTTCATTGGCTTCCTGTTAAATTCAGAATAGAATTTAAAATCCTCATTCTCACATACAGTAGATAGATAGATAGATAGATAGATAGATAGATAGATAGATAGATAGATAGATAGATAGATAGATAGATAGAT
>NW_015151182.1:418402-421806 GCF_000732505.1 Cyprinodon variegatus
TCTGTCTGGCTGTGTGTTTCCTGGAAGGGGCCGCCTTTTACAGTTGATGTTTGTATCTCTGCTTCTGTCTCCTTGAACCCCAGTCGGCCTCGGCAGATGGTTCTCACTCTGAGCCTGGTTCTGCTGGAGGTTTCTTCCTGTTAAAATTGAGTTTTTCCTCTCTAATGTCGCTACAAGCATGCTTAGTGTGAGGGATTGTATTTGAGTCGATGAAACCTTTGAATAAATTTGACTGTGTGATCTGGTGAACTGTAAAGTGCCTTGAGATGTGTTGTTAATTGACGCTACAGGTCCTTCTCAAAATATTAGCATATTGTGAGCAGTGCCACAGGCTGATGCCTTTATGCCACTCTGCATTGAAGCAGTCATTTCTGCACAAGGATTCCCAACCAAGTATTGAATGCATAACTGTACATAATTATTTAAAGGTTAACTTTTTTATATTAAGAAAACTTTTCTTTTATTGGTCGGATTAAATATGCTATTTTTTGTGGCAATTTTGGGAATTTGGGGTTTTCATGAGTTGTATGCCAAAATCATCCGTATTAAGACAATAAAAGACCTGAAATATTTCAGTTAGTGTGCAATGAATCTACAATATAGTAATGTTCAATTTTTATCATTACATTATTGAAAATAATGAACTTTATCACAATATACTTAAATTTTGAGAAGGACCTATATATAATTAAACTGAATTGAAATCTGGTCTTGGTCATTTCCTGTTTGGACATCAGATGTTTATTGGTTTGAAACAAGCAGCTCTAAATATTTGTTAAATATGAAACCTTAGAGATGCTCTCTGACTGCCAGGTGCTGCTTGGTGCTAAGATCAGATCGTAACTTTCTTACAGATATCAGTTTTGTGTGGCAGAAAACAGCTTAGGGTCCATATCTAGTTCATTAGTGGAGCATCTGTATCTAGTATCGCAATGATTAAAGTTCATATGAGCTCTCTAACAATTAAATAAAAGCTCTTCTCCTTTGCTTTAGTTTAAAACGGCTTAACAGATTAACAGATCCAGTGTAGGTACCAGATCTGCTCTTGGCCCTACCCCTTCTTATGGCCCCTCACATCAACATTTGGCAACTCCACTTGGATAAACTGTACTGCTCCCGTTTCTTAAGGATCAAATCTCTTTTGGAGTCTAAACATATTATTACCTGTATTTGCTATTATTTTACATTGGCGATCTAAAGTAACCGAAATTAGAAAACAATCACCCTAAGTCTTCAAATAAAGTACTGGCTTCTAAGACTGAGCTCTAATATTTACCAAGGTAACAATCAAGTCTAAGCTTATTTTTATTGTTTTTATTTCAAGATCTGAGGGCAGGAAGGATAAATGGAAAATCTAAAAAATTTCATAGAGATTTTAGACAAAGAAAACAGTTATTTTACATGTAGAAAATCAACAGTTGTTGTTCACACAAAGCTAAAAATAGTGTAGCATAATATAGCTAACGGACCCTTCCAAAAGATGCTAACCTGTTAGCTACTGAACACAGTTAGCCACAGCGCTGCCCAGCTCTCCCCCTTTATATCATGGTTTAACAGTTACTTTGTTCACCTTATACACTTTTTTCAGTTTTGTTATCGATCAGGTAAAACTTCATTGGTCATTAGACACGCTGACGCCACAGATCCTCCCGAATCGTCACACTGAGCTGCATTATGTTATAATCGTTGCCTGGGAAACCACAATGTTTTACTTCATGACCACTGAACAGATCTGGTCCCTACATCGGCCTTAAATGTGCCCCGTTCTGCATTTATTTGGGATAATCTGAACTAGTGTTGCACTTATACTAATACCAGTATCAGGCGGGGCCCCGATCCAGCACTAAAATGGTGGTTTCAGTATCAACAAATAGGGCACTGATACCATTTTGAGAGCCAAATAATAATAAACTATTGTCACCCATTCCAGGTAGGCAATAAAAAGTTCTACTGGATTTACTTTGTATTAGTCTTTTTCCTGCTTTAAAAAGGTAGACAGCAGCTTGACAAAGCCATGATGGCAATTATTTTACATCCAAGTAGTATGCAGTTCTTCATATATACACACACATCAATTTCAAACAGATGGTATTGGTATCGGCCAATACTGCACAGCCAGGTATCGGGGCCAAAAACTGGCATCGGCGCAACAATAGTCTGAACCGGATTACATGGCAGCAAAGACTACCAGCAGGTAAAGATTCTTACTTCAGTTAGGATTAATGTGGTGCAGAACCATGACGCTTCATCTGTCTCTGATTAAACCCGGTTTACGCTGCAGCTGCCAGAGCCACAATGTTCTGAGCTGGACCAACCTGAGGTGTCCTCGGTTGTCTTTATCCAGAAACTGAAACCTCTCGTAGAGACGGAGGAGGTGGGCAGCAGAGACTGAAATTAGAAACAGTTAATTAGAGTCACACTGAGTTCCTCTAGGATTGATGTTCTGAGTGTGTAACAGCCAGTACCATTTAAATTAGCCCCATTTGGCTCACACTGGTTCTGAAATTTTCGATAAATATCTGTCTGAATTACAGAATAAATCCAGAACCCAAGAGGGTCCAACTGATCACCTGGAAATAACCCAAATAAAGGTGATTCCAACAAAAACATGCAGAAGCCTTTGTCAACTAAGCCCTCCTGAATATATGAGAGTGCACAAAGCTGATCTACTAGCCAGGTGAACACAGGGTCCGGTTCTCCAAAATGAGCAGAACAGTAGGTGCATCAAATTTAGATGTTGTCCTTGATGAACCTGCAAAACATTTGTGGGTCAGAACATGCAAATCACCGTCCTTCACCTTTTAACCTTGAGTTAAGCAGCTTGAACTGATAAGGGACCGGTCCATTATACTCCGCAAAGTCTCCCACAACCTCTGCTGTTACTCTGGGTAAAAAAAGAATCCTCCACTTCTATGTGGAAGAAGTTATTTTTCCATGTATTCATCTATTCCTCTATTTATTTCTGAATATGAGCGTGTTTTATTTCCCTCATTGCACAAAAAGTATCAATTAAGGTTGCAGGACATGAACCTCATCTTACTGATGCCTGAAAAGCTGCTCTCCAATGTAAGATGTTTTGGAAGGGAGTTAGACTCACTGAAGTTCAAGATTATTCAACATCTCTTTGGGGAAGCTATTTGTAACTTGTTTTGATTAAGATGTTTGTGAAACCCTCCCATCCTTTGGTTAATTTAAAGTAGTTGGTGAAATACTTTGCTTAAATAAAACAAACCGAACATCAGCAAAGACTTTATGTTCTCCCTCGCAAGGATTAATATATGGCAAATGAACATCATTCTTGTTGATAAAGACTATTACTTTTATTTTACTAGGTATAATACATATATATATATGTGGGTGCCTTGAGATGACATGTGTTGTGAATTTGGCGCTATATAAATAAA
>NW_015151182.1:422694-425672 GCF_000732505.1 Cyprinodon variegatus
CTCAACCTGCTGCTGTGAAGCAGGATTCTCCACCATGAACAGAATCAGCAATAAATATGATCCAGGCTCAAAATGAGCTCCTTTATATGTGCTTTAGAATGGCTTTGTCTCCATTCAAACCCAGGTTTAAAACCTTGCAGGGCAGCATAAAGCCCACTGCGAACATTAAGACAGAAAAAAGAAAGAAAAAAATACAAATGGTCAGTTCAGGTGTTTTAATAAAATATGTGAATGTTGGAATAATTATGTATAAGATACTTAATGTTTGTTCTTATGATGTATAATGTGTGACATATTACTGTTCCAGAGAGGTGTTGCACAAGCAGTATAGGTCAACTCATAGGTCAGGAAGTATTGCTCAAGCTTAACGAAACCAGGAGGTTCTCTGACCATTTGACCGCAAGAGATTTAAATGCAAATTGACCTGTTCTCTGAGGCTGCAAATTGAATTGTATTTCTTGTTTCCTATTCCTTTAGTGCAACCTCAGCTTGTGTATTTAGGGACCCTCCCCTCTAACTTTAATAAATAGCAAGGAGAAAGCTGAAGACCGGCAGAGTGGGGTGAAGATGTACCTGCATGGTCTCTTCCTTCTCTCCTCGCGAGTAAAAAGAATTCTGACTCTGTGCCTTTCTTTCCTTGTTTTACAGTGTTTTAGGTGTTAGACCTGACAGTGAATCAGGAAATTGTCTGTATACCAAATTGAACGATTGTTGTTCTCTACTTCAAAAAACACTTTAGATTTAAAAATGGAAAAGTATTCTATTTTTTGTATTTTTTTTTATTTTAAAAGTCAAAGTATAACATGGATGCATAAACACTTCATTTTATTTCAGTGCTAAATTCTGTTTAAAGTAACAGATTATAATTAACAATGTCTCTGAGCCTTTACTGGTTGTTGATTTTCTTTATTCGATCCCAGCTGATTTTTTAATTGATTACCCCAGATTTAGATGATTCAGGCTTACGCCGTTGTGAAAAACTAAATTTTAGCTTCTCAGCACATTAATCCTTTCCTATTTCCTTAAGAATTGTTATGTTACAACCTAAAACACCATCAGCTGACTCCACAGATCTCCATTCATTTAGTTCAAGTGTTTACAGGTTGGTGGTTCTCCAGGGTTGGGGACTTACACTCTAAACTGGGATAGTGTTTCTGTTGGTGTCAGAACAATTTATCATCTATTCTGGAGTCTTTATTATCCTAAAACCTCCTAACGTGTTGCTTCAGAGACAAAAGTGTTTTAAACCCCTCTTGTTTTGTAAAGGAACAAGTTTAATAGTCCAGCTCTGCAGCACAATGACAAACAGAAGCATGAAAACAGTTTTATCTTCTGTCGTCAGCGTCTCTATCAGTGAGGACAGCTGAGGGAGGAGACACAGATCAACCGACCTGATGAGTTCTGAAGAACTCTATTGGAAGCGTGAAACTTAAACCACCACCAGAATATCAAACAGCACAGAGAGCAGTCTCTCCCTGGCAGCATCAAGAGCTTTAGGGTTTTGATTCTTTGAATCACACATAAAGGTCTGACCATTTCTCTGAACACACTGAGCTGCAGATATTGTGCCAACATGTTCTTCCTTGTAGGACGAATTCTTTCAGAGCTCAATCCGAATTAAGGAGATTAAACTTTAGTAAGAAAGCTGTTTTTGGTCAACACTGCAGGTCTGTGCATTGCTTTCCTTATGCTTATATTAAATTCACAAAAGCAGTTTGAGGCTGAAGTTTCTCTGCAGCTGTTTCTAGTCACAGACAAACTGACATCTGAAAGCTGAACCCCAGAATGAAACCGATCTGATCTCATAGTTTCTTGTGTCTTTCACCCCCTAAAATAAACAAAAGAATGGAGGAGGAACAAACTCACATCCCGTTTGCTGCTGGAGCTCCTGGCCGTTTGGGACGTTGTTCAGGCTGGAGCTGCTGGAGCCCATCTTGCTGCCTGCTGTTCTCCTTCTCCAAGGCTTTCTGCAGCTGTTTGCTCAGTTTGAAGGGAGGGGTTTCTATATTCCACACTGACCACCCCCGCCCCCCCAGATCCAGAACAACAGACATGCTGCTGAGCCAATCAGACCTCAGTCTCTGCAAACAGACCCGCCCTAACACTCTTCTAAAACCAGTAGAGTATGTGGCAGAAGATGAATTATACAAACCTACTGTAATGAAAATAATACATAAATAAATAAAGATCTTGTTTTTGTATCTATCAAAAAGCTTGATGGATCACAGCATGGCCTGGCCCCTGAAAGAGAAAACTATTATTATATTTAAAACTTCATTTAAATAGAGCTTTTCCAAACATAAAGATCACAAAGAGCTTCAAAATCAATCCCAAAAGTTAAATAACACCTTCTGACAAAATGAAGAAGGCAAAAGATCACATAAAGCAACACATGGCTGCCTGATCTAAACAAATTCAAGACTGAGGAACCAAGTTCCCGAAATTCATCAGAATCATGATCCATACATGTAGAAAACATGGAACAACCAACCAGAATTACTCTAAGAGATCATCAGCGACTCATCCAAGAAGTCCCAGATGAACCCAGAACAATATCTGGTTCAGATTAGAGGGACTGGTTTGAAATGGAAATTTCCAACCAGAACCCCTGCTGACCCAAAAGAACACAAAGACCCACCTTTTGGATCAGAAACATAGTGACGAGGTCACATCTGTTGGTAAACTAGCAGCAACAGCATGGTGGAGGTGGTGTGATCCAGGGGCGCCTCTAGAAATGTTTCATAGGGGTCGCCAGATGGGGCCTCTTAAATTCTTGGGGTGGAACAAAGAAATTTCAGGGTTTTATTCTACTGCGGTGGTAAAGCTGCCTGTGGAAAACCCTGAAATTATGTTTCTTTGTTCCACCCCAAGAATTTAAGAGGCCCCATCTGGCCACCCCTATGAAACATTTCTAGAGGCGCCCCTCGATCACACCACCTCCACCATGCTGTTGCTGCTAGTTTAGCAACAGATGTGAC
>NW_015151182.1:427308-427902 GCF_000732505.1 Cyprinodon variegatus
CTGGAAAATCAACACCGGTTGCATAGTATACCTTTAAAATCAAACAAATAATAATGTGAATACACATCAGTGTGTCACATCAGCCACTTGAACAACTCAGCACCCAGCACACAGACTTTGTAGAATCTTACCTTAATGTCCCTTATGTGAGAAACAGATATTATTTATAGTTAATTAATTGTATTAAAGCGTTTGTTGTTGACATGTGGCCAGGTTGTTCAGATGAGCTCTCAAATCAGAGTTGTAGTTTCTTTGTGGTCAAAGATTCAACATTAAACCTCGATTCAATAGTGAAAGTTTGAGAATCAAGACTCTCCTGTTTGCTTTTTGGTTTGTTTTTTTAATAATAAATAATAATAAAATTTGCTGTCTTTATTTTTTGTGCCATTTTTATGCTGAAGTTCTTTACAAGTGGTGTAGAATTTGTAGCAGGAGGTTCTACGCATCGATACATCAGGTGGTTTCTGCAAGTTATAAGGTTCTTTAAAATGACTCTAAAAAATTACACAGACAAATACTGATAATATAGGGTGACCAAACGTCCGTATTTCCCGGGACATATCCGTATTTCACGTCCTGTCCCGGGCGTCCCGG
>NW_015151183.1:0-1905 GCF_000732505.1 Cyprinodon variegatus
TATATATATATATATATAATTTATTTGCACCATCAACACCAAGTCAAATTCCTTGTAAGTGCAAACCTACTTGGCAATAAAGCTCATTCTAATTTCCAAATATTTTGTTCCACATATAATTTGGATATTATTGTAAACCATTGTAAAAAAGCAAGGCAAGTTTATTTGTATGAAACATTTCAGTAACAAGACAACTCAAAGTCCTATACATGGACAGAACATAACAGGAAAACACAGGGGAAAAAAACAATGCAGTGGCATAGTAGAGGAAAAAAGAAAACACTAAACATTAAAGGGTCAAGAGGTTGCTGCAGTTGATCATGTATTCTGGAGCTCAGCCATTTCAGTGAATGATTAATGCAAACATTTTTAAAGTCTGTTGTCTTAGACACAAGGAGACGACATTTTAAAACAGAACAATGTGCTCCATTTGATGAATAACTGCAGCGGTCTGATCAAATTTTTATTTAGGCCTTTTAAGATACTGTTACAGAAATCAATTCTACTAAATTCTACTGAAAACGATCCTTGTAATATGTTGAAATATCTACTGGAGGTAGAAAGGAGTATGATAATAACAATATTGTAGTTTTGGAGATGCAGTCCAGCAGTCATGCATTTTACTTCAATCATGACATTTACCTATCAGTAACCGATTTCATGTTTTTAAAGTTCTCCTGCAGAGTGGATACTGTGAGGGATATGGGTTCTTATAAAACTAGTTGCGAATAACCAGAAAATAGCCTTTTGTCATTTATTGAAATCTGTGAACTTTACAAAGTTAAAGCAATTTTTTTTTTCAAAACAGAGTTTGCTGCTTCTGCTCTATTAAAGGTTCAGTTCTTAGGTCAGCTAATAATTTGAATGATGTCACAGACAGCTACTGTATTGCTGAGGATGACATTAACAAAATAAAAAACTAACTGGATCTAAATGAGTGAAAGGTGTCATTAGTCTGATGTCCCATCCTGCTTATTACAGTTTTTTTTCTCATGGCTTAATCAAATATTTTTGTAACTATTGCCTATTTATTCAAAACTCTACACACCAATAATAAGTCCTTTCACCAAATCAGCAAAACATTCTAGTTCTCTTGCAAAAGCAAACAAACCTTGCTTACAGTTTTTTTCTGAATGTTTAAACCCAAGCCGTGATTTTTGTAGCACAATTTCTAAATCTATTCATTCAATGAAATTTAAATCAGTTTATTTATATAGCACCAATTTACAACACTTCATCTCAAGGCACTTTACAGTTCACCAGTGTTGAGGTTCCAGTTTGTGGGGTTAGTTTGTTTTCTTTTTCAGTTCCATAGTTCGTCCACCAGATGGTGCCATCTGGTTACTCTGTCTTGGAGGGCTTGCCTACGCGTCTCAACTACCTATTTCAGTGCATAACATGAATGCATAAATACCTCATTTTATTTCAGTGTTAAATTCTGTTTAAAGTAACAGATCATTTAAAATGTCTCCGGACCTTTAATGGTTGATCATTTTCTTTTTTCGGACCCCACAGATTTTTTTTTTTTTTTTCCAAATCTGTTTATTGTCTTTTACATTTCAGAGACATACAGACAAATATCTCACAAGTGCTCAAAACACCTAACAAAACCAAAAGAAAACACATTAACAAATTAAACATTCAAAGCGACAAGCATTTGAAGATTACAGTGAGACAAAATATTTTAAGTTTGTTATCTCAGGGGTGTATGTTGAGACTTAGTCCAAGATATTTAACCACAGTCCACAAGCTAGGTATGAGGTAATGGCATCGTCCTCCCTGGTTCTAGGCATCCCGACATCAATGTTTTCGTTTCATACATTTTTTGAAAAGGTGAGTACATTTGGAATTAGCATGAAGATAACAGACTTACAGCCACTATAAGAATAAAGACAGAAGCAGAAT
>NW_015151183.1:4636-7316 GCF_000732505.1 Cyprinodon variegatus
AATGGCCTCTGCTGGTCAGAGTATTCTGTCATGATCAATTTAAGAGCTCTGACCCACATGCAGAGAACCATTCAGATTACCAGGGGAAAAGTTTAACAGGATTATTGAGGAGACTCTACAGGAGTTGAATCAGAAACTCAGAGAACTGGTGATCACTGTGATCAGTTCATAGGCCATAGGAAAAACTGATTGAGTCTTTAGCACAGTGGAAGCGGGACTCACGTTTGAGGGGGTTCTTGTCTTTCCTTGATCCAGTTGGTGTGGGTTTATCCAGAGAAGAGGGAAATCATTGGAGAGCGGACAGGTAGACATTCATTGGACCCTGAGGAGCAATGGAGCGGACTGTCACTTGGATTTCTGATAGGGACGTGTGTAAGTTTTCCCCTGCTCAGTGTGAACTCAGTTAATCTTTTCAGGGAGAGAAGGCCAGGCATCCAGTTACACAGGAAGGCTTCCTGCCGAAAGGCAAAGACAAAAACGAAGTAAGACTCAGAGAAACAAAGGCTCAGATTAGACTCATCTAAACTCAGCTTGGCTAGAGTACCCAAAACTGGCATACACTCTGGTGTCGAGGTAGTCAGAGTCCGCCGCTCAAATACTCTTCAGTGATGAACCAACGAGCTGCAGGTGTGCAGGAAGGCCAACGAGATCAGGGCACCACCTGGTGGTGGAGGGAGGGAAAAACACACAAACAACCCACACAAACTGGATTCCTAACATGAAAGAGTTTTGCAAAAATAGCCAACAGTTACAAAAAATGTGCTTAAGCCATCAGAAAAAAACTAACTCTTAAAACCTTTGTAAAAATTCCCACAGCATGCCGATCAGAGCTGAAGCGTTTTTAATGCAGGTCCACAGTTTTGAAAGCCTTTGATAAATCAATAAAAATTGCTGTGCAGTATTTTCCACAGTACAGAGCCTAGATAATGCCATTTAGACCTTCACAGAAGCAATCTTTCTACTATGTCATTTTCTAAAACCAAACTAATAATTACCAAACTAATAATTGAATAAAAAATCATTTAATTCTGGGCAGTTTTTAGGTTGTCTAGCAAGAAATTTTTTAAGGACCTTTGCAAAATTGCATAGTTTTTATTCTGGCCTACGGTTATTAAAGATTGAAGGATCACCGCCCTTCAACAAAGAAAGAACATACACACTCCACACAGAAGGAGATACATTATTTGCAATGCCCTATTTGCCGTATACACAACCACTTCAGATAAAGGACTCAGAACAAATTATTTAGTCCAACTTTGCACTGGACTGGTTAACCAAAAAAAGAAAATTTAAAACAATCCACTGGACTTTTTTTTCCAAGTTTGAAGATATTTCGCCTCCCATCCAAAAAGCTTTTTCAATTCAAAATATCAGGAATAGCGTCGAGTTTGCGGTTTTACCTCAATTACTGCATTGTAAATGGATTCCTTCACACCCCTCTCAAACCACCTATTTTCTTCTTCCAAAATGTGAATATTCTGTACTGGTTTAAATATAACCCGAAGGACAGGGAGTTCTATATGTCAGGGTGGAACTTTAAATCAGAGACTAGAAAAATCACATGTCGGGTTCCTCAAGGCTCAATTATGGGACCCCACCTATTCAACATCTACATGCTCCCCTTAGCTCACATAATAGCAAACAACAAGATCAGTTACCATTACTATGCAGACGTGCACAGCTTTACGTCATAAAATCACAATTTGACTAACCTATCAGAGCGTTGGTTAGATACTTACAACGAATCAATATGTAGATGTACCATAATTTTCTCCAACTAATTAAAAAATAAAATGGAGGTAATAAACTAGATCCAGAGTTAGCTCACAGCTTCAGCTACTACAGCTATAAATCACTGATTATGGCTGAAACCTTAGTGTCATGATGGATTCAGACCTGAACCTCCTTAGGCATCGAAAGGAAGTAACTAAGTCAGATTTCCAAGATTAAAGGAATAATGTCCTAGCAGGATCTAAAGAAACTCATTCATGCATTAATCTTTCGTAGAAATAATTACTGTGAAAGTGTCTGCATAGGTTTGCCTAACAAGTCCTACAGACAGCTCCAGCTGATCCAAAACTCTGCCCATGTTTTAACTAGGACTAAAAAAGTAGAGCACATCAGTCTGGTTCTGAATTCTTCCACTGAATCCCTGTAGCACAGAGAATAGACTTTAAAATCCTTCTGTTAGTCTATAAATCACTGAATGACTCAGCACCTCAATATTTAACATGCATATTTTTTTATGTTTGTGTAACGTGTAATATCCTTTTTACTCATTTGTTGCTATGTTTGTTGTTCAACACTTTGGACAGATGTAGCCGTTTTTAAATGTGCTATAGAAATAAAGCTAAACATAACAGATTTGTTGTCAGTGTATCAGCCTCCCAGACAGGCTCGGACAGAACGATTTGCGGCCCTGGCACTTGGGAAACATCCCAACCTGGCAACAATGTACATAAGACAGGAAAAGTTAGCCTTTAGATGCAAAACCCCATCATGCACCACAACATATTTTTGTTAAATATTCGAACATAAATCTGCCAAATATGTTGGGATCTGGAGGTCTGTCCACTTTCTCCACCAGAGAGCGTACTAGATCTCCTGGAGCCGGAGCTGATTGCTACCACCTGTCGCTCATCTGCTCATCAGGGGATCTGTACTTAAGGAGGCAGAGGAC
>NW_015151183.1:9028-17103 GCF_000732505.1 Cyprinodon variegatus
CAGTGACGTCACTGAAAACCCCCTATTAAGGTGGAGGAATCAGGCCAGATCATGACAAAAAGTGCTGAAAGTTATTTGAAGTAAAAGCTAAAAACCCATTAGTTTAGAGCTGCCATTGACTGTTAACTGAGGTATTATTATTTTAAGGTTTTTGTTCAACTGTTTTATTTGTTTTACGCATGTTTTTAAACTCTTGATTTGCTTTTATACTGCTTTTTTCTTCTATTTTATTATCTAATTCATGTTTGCATTTTTGTATATAATCCCATTATTCTAATCCTTCATTTTTGTTTTCTTTAATGGTTTGTGTTTTCTCTATGCCTCTGCTATGTGTTTTACTGTTTTCTTTCTCTCACAACACTAAAATGTCGGATTGTTGGATTTTTTATGGCTACCCATTATTGATTTTATTTCTTTTGTGATTTTATAATCTTTTTTATTTTGTTGGGCTGCGATGATTAAAGAGTTGGCAGCAGCCTTATCTTGGAGTAACCAGGTTGAGTTTGAATCCTGGCTTTGCAGCTTCAGGGTAGAGTCTCTTGCAGAGCCTCAGCTTCCTCCATCAGTTCAGACTTCATGACTGTTTCACTGTGGTTGTTTTGTGATGGGTCAGAGTGGCCCTGCAAGGACAGAACCATTTAAAAACAGAAACTTTATTAGTCATAAATGGTTTATATGTCCATACCTACAATTAAAAGTTACTACACAAAGTTCAATTAAAGAGAATAAAGAGGTATTTATTTATTTTTTGTTTATTTGCTATGATCTTATCGTTTTGTATTTACAGTTTTTATTTATCTTATATGTTTTACGTTGTTTATTTAATCAAACTTAACTTTAATAGCTTTATATAATTTGTTTATCCATGCTAGTAAACACATTTTTCTTCTCTTTAATTTGCTGTATTGAAATCTATTTTATTATATCATTGATACTTTTTTGTTAATTTTTTTTCTAAACCTTTTTTTTTGTTTTTGTTTTTTTTGGTTACATTTATAAATAAATGCCACTGCAGGTTCAGTGTTTTTGTCCTAAACATACTATGATAGACTTATTGAATTTGGATTAGTTATATCATCAGTTATTATTCTGTTGTCAGAGCAAGGGTTTATTTGGAAGGTCTTAATAAGTAAACGAGGTGTTTTACAGAACTGATGAGAAACCATTTCTTCACCTATTGACCAATAGAGAAATGTGTCCCTGTTGAGAAAACAAACAACCAAGAGCTTCCCTTGTAAGTTATGTACAGATTATATCCTTTATAAAACCTTATTTATGATATAAAATATTAGTAGGTCTTATGGTGACAAGAGCACCGTGACTAATCTTTTATAGCTTCTATATCTTCTAAGCTTGTTTACCAGGGAAGCCCAACCTGGCGAGTTCCCACAGAAATAAGTATCAGCCAGTCAAACATGACTACCTGCAGCAGCTCACTTCAAACTGCTGAATATTTAACCAGTCTGATCACATGGTAGCAGGTCTGCATGATTTAAAAGCAGCTATCTCTCCTACTGTTACCTGCAGCTCCACAGAGGACGGGGCCTCAGACTAACCCCACAGTCTGCAGCAGGAGGAAAACGCAGCCAGTGAGTAAACTACTTGTGTGCTTCGTTAAAATGCTGCTGAATGTTTGCTGGCCTCTAACATGCAGCACAGTCTTTGATCCAACCTGTTGACGTCGGTCGACTTTTTCAGTTTTGAAGAGACTCTCCTCAGTGCGTTGTAGTTTTATGGCTATGAAATTAGATCCATAGCTGTCATTAAAGTTTCACAGAGGGAGTTTCACTCTAGTAGTTCAGAAGAAAAAGCTCATCCACAGAGCAGGGTAACCAACTGCGGCCCAACGATCCATGGAACCCAAGCCCTGAAGGAAGGACTCAGGAAATACTAAGGATCTTTATGTAAATTTAAAGCACCAACAAAGGTGTCAACCTGGGAAATGGTTGCAGTTTTAATACCAATGTTTGTCTATTATATATAGATAATTTTAATAGTCACTTTTGTTGAGAAAAACTACTCTGAATCACCACATCCTGTAGCTTCTTACAAGGACGAGGATCGTTTTAACAAATACAAATAGGCCATATTGCATTTTCATGAAGTAAGATACAAACAACAAAAAGCTATAGGACACTTTTTGAAGCAGGAGCAGACGAAGGAAAAAGGGAGTGTCATGATCGAAAGTTTTGAAAGCCTTTGATAAATCTTAAAGCCTTTTGATAAATCAACAAAGCCTCAGTTGTCGTCACTACAACTTGAGGCAATCTTGATCAGTTTTGAGCTTTTCTGACACAGAGTGAGATCCATTTTGTACTGCAGCCCTCAGCTTACGCCTCTGACTAAACTAAGGTGGCTTATGTTATCTCCTTACTCAGGCAAGGCAAAAGTATGGGGCACTTCTCAGTGGCAGAAAGGGTCACACCTTTCTCATTCCTATTTGGCCTTTTCTTAGGAATAGATGCAGTTGTTCGACCCATCTCTGCCCAGTCATGAAACCACCAGAGGCCCTCTGTCTCTAAGACAAGGAGATATGTCTGTTTCAGGTCATATTATTGATTTCAACATCTTGGTAACTGAAAGTCAGTGGAATAAGGAGGCTTTAATGGAAATTTTGCAGACTGGATTAAACAATAAGAATTCAGATTTCCCTCTATCTCTGAAACAATTGGAGGATCTAGCCACCAGAATAGATCTCTGTATAATAGAATGGGAACAAAAAGAATGTTCTTTTAGACCTTTGACACTTTTCAGTTCAAGATCCAATGCCTGATAAAAAGATGTCTTTAGGGGGGAGACCCACATCTGAACCCATGTAGCTGGGGAGGACCAGACTGTCTAAGGAGGGGAAACAATGTATATACCAACTGAATTTGTGTCTCTACGGTGGTGGCAAGGGGCACAAAGTATTAACCTGTTCAGTAAAAAGTTAGGCTTGGTAGAGTAGGGGAGAACTCTACTAAGCGAAAAAAAGGTATCTAATGCTTTTACCCCAAGCTGTCTACAAATCTGTTTCTCACCAGACTTCTGTGTTCATCAATTTCGTAGCAGACACAGAGTTTATGGACGAGTTTGCTAAAAGACTGTGCATGCGACTATTAGCTGGGCCATCCTCACAAAATGTTCTGGCATTGTTCGGACATCACTTAAACAAATCACATTTGGTCTATGAGAAGGTGAGAGTGACCATTGGAGGTACCCATAAAGAAAATAATTTGTTCATGATAATTAATTCTCCTCAGGTTCCTGTGGTTTTGAGCATAACCTTGCTAGAAAACACATATCCCAGATTGAAAGATGGTTAAGAGCCTGGCTTGGGCTTCTTACTTTTCTGGAACCTGACCGACAGCTGATCATTCATTCTCCGTCCCTCAGAATGAGATTGAAGAGATTTTTTTCCTGATCTGTCCAAGGTACCTTATGACTATCATGACCTCAAGGAGGTGTTCAATAAATCGAAGGCTAGTTCTCTACCTCCTCATCGATTGCTGCATTGATCATCTTCATGGTTCCACACCCCTAAAGACCATCTGTACCCTCTGCCTAAGTCTCAGGCCATGAATAAATACATTGTCGAGATCCTCAAGGCCGGAATCATCCGCCTGTCATCCCTTCCCACAGTGCAGGATTCTCCTTAATGGGTAATAAGGATGGTTCTATCAGACCCTGTGTTGACTACAGTGGTCTCAATGATATCACCTTTAAGAACCACTAACCCTTACCACTTATGAACACCGCTTTTGAATAGATCCAAAGGGTTAAGATCTTCTCCAAACTAGATCTCTGCAACACCTACCATCTGGATCGCATCCGAGAGTGGAATGAATGGAAGACAACCTTCAATGGCCAGACGTGCCTTTTGGTTTAACCAACGCACCTGCAGTTGTTTAGAACCTGTTCAACAAGGTTTTAGGAGACACAGTGGGGCACTTTTTTTTGTCTATCTGGATGATATCATTCTTCACTCCAAAGGCTTAAAAAGCCTCAAACAACATGCACGGTCAGTCCTTTGTCTCGTTTAAAACCTGTTAAGGCAGAGAAGTGTGAATTTGACCCCCTTCTCCTTCCTTGGCTTCATTTTTCACCTAACCAGATATCTATGGGCCCGTCTAAGGTTCAAGCAGTTTCTGAATGGACAACTCCTTCTAAAAGGAAACAACTTCAGAGGTTTCAGGGCTTCACTAATTTCTATTGGATATTAATTAGGAATTACAGTCAAGTCGCACATCCCCTCAATTCTCTTCTCCTGTTCTACTGGAACGACAAAGCAGATAAAGCCTTTTCTCATCTGAAGCACATGTTTACTTCTGTCTCTTTTCTTTAGTCGCCTGATTCTGGCAAACATTTTCAATTGAAGTGGTTCCTTCCTGTTGCAGAGTGAGAGCAATCCTCAGCCAAAAGTCTAATGGTAAAGTTATTGACCCTTGTGCCTTTTTTCCAGACGTTTGTCTAATGCTGAATGCAATTATAACATGGGTGACTGCTAGCTCCTGGCAGTCAAGTTGTCGTAGAGCAATGGAGACATTGGTTGGAGACAGCGAAGGAACCCTTCATTGTTTGGAATACCTTTAGACAGCTAAAAGACTTAACCCTAAACAGGTCAGATGGTCTCTATTTTTGGGGAGGTTTAACTTTTCGTTATCTTACAGACATGGGACGAAAAATGTAAAACCTGCTGCCCTGTCCTGAATGTATGAGAATTTGGAGGAAAGTACCAGTTCTGCATTCCCTCTGTCTCTCCATCACCTTAGACCTGATTTTGCCTCCTGATCCTCTGAGCCTGCCTGACCTGTTTTCTGTACACTAACCTCGCTCACTTTCAGTTTTTTATCCACCATTTGATTTTATTTTAAATAATCATCTTATTCTAATCCTTAATTTTCTTTTTTTTATGATCTCTGTTGTGTCTATGCCTTTTTTCTTTCTGTGACAACACTAAAATGTTCTGTAAAAATAAACCTTATTGACTTGCTTAGGGTTTTGTTCAGTTTCATTTCAATCTGAAAAACTCATACAGAAAGAATAAGGCAATTAGAAGAATTTTCTTGATACAATTACTTTAGTCTTTGGCGCTCAGACCTCGGCAGGAAACATAGCGCTGAATTTTGTTTGATTTGCATGAACAGTAGTAAAGGATAGGGATGTTACCCTCCAGGCCTGAAACTGGTGGTGGAGTGGAGATAGAGGAAGTTGGTCAGTCTGTAGACTGCTGGTTGGCAAGATGGTGTGCTTGAGCTGTATGGATAGATCCAGTGGACTGCGTGAGCTGATATTAGAGCTTCACTCAGGGACCTGGAAGATGGAAGCCCAGCTTGGATAACACAGGTTGAGGGAACCTGTCCATGATGAGCAAGCATGGAGTGACAGTGGAGAGGAAAAACTCCCCATTGGGAAGAAACCTCTGGCAGAACCAGGCTCAACATGGAGGTTAATTGGTTGACCGGTTATGATGAGACAGGGAACGCAGTAAGAGTCCGGGAGGAATGACACTCTGATGAAGCTTGAGCTACAATGACGAAACGGTGCCATCTGAATGAAGTCAGACACAGAGCAACCACCGCCTGCGCACTAGGTAGCAGACGGAGTTGTAGATGGGAGATCTTTGAAGTTGAACTCTGGATGCAGTTTCGTGGAGGTGTGGTTCAAACTGATTAGCTAGTGTCGGAGGCGGATGAATGCTAGTAATCAGTTTATTCAGTTCTGCCTAGGCTCCTTTGATTTTTTTGGCTACCTTATATTGATTTTTTTTCCTTTAGTCTTTTTTTTTTGTTACAATGAAAGGAGACTTGTTAGCACTATTTTATGAAACTTAACTTTACTAGCTTTATATGATTTCTTTGTATATCCATGTTAGTAAAATACTTTTTCTTTGGTTTTATTTTCTGTATTTAAATTGATTTTATTATTTTCTACTAATTTACTAGTTAATTTTTTTTTGTTAAACCTTTTTTTTAGTGTACATTTGAAAATAAAGGCCACTGTAGGTTCAGTTTTTATGCCCTAAAAAATATTTATTAAATTCAAATAAGTTACCTAATTAATACATTTTCTTTACCCATAGCGAGGGTTTATTTGGAATGTCTTAATAAATAAAACTGGTGAGAATTGATGAGAAACAATTTCTGCACCTACTGACCAATGGAAAATTTCTCCCTGTTGAGAAAATAAACAACCAAGAGCTACCATTATTAGTTTAGTACAGATTACATCCTTTATAAAACTTTATTTATAATAAAAAATAATAATAGGTCTTATGGTGACCAAAGCACTGTGACTAATCTTATTTTATAGACAATCAACTAAACTGGTTCACCAGGGAAGCCCCACCTAGTGAGTTCCCACAGAAATAAGTACAGCTGAGATCAAACATGACTACCTGCAGCAGCTCACTTCAGACTGCTAAATATTTCACCAACCTGATCACATGGTAGCAGGTCTGCACGATTTAAAGCAGCTGTCTCTCCTACTGTTACCTGCAGCTCCACAAAGGACGGGGCCTCAGACTAACCCCACAGTCTGCAGCAGGAGGAAAACGCAGCCAGTGAGTAAACTACTTGTGTGCTTCGTTAAACTGCTGCTGGATGTTTGCTGTTTGCTGGCCTCTAACATGCAGCATAGTCTTTGGTCCAACCTGTTGATGTCAGTCAGTGCTATGAAGTGGCTATGAAATTAGATCCATAGCTGCATTAAAGTTTCACAGAGGGGTTTTCACTCTAGTGGTTCAGAAGAAAAAGCTCATCCACAGAGCAGGGTAACCAACTGCAGCCCAACTATTCATGGAACCCGAGCCCTGAAGGAAGGACTCAGGAAATACTAAGGATCTTTATGTAGATTTAAAGCACCAAACAAAGGTGTCAACCTGGGAAATGGTTGCAGCTTTGGAACAAATGTGTGTCTACTATATACATAGATAATTGTAGTAGTCACTTTGGTTGAGAAAAAAACTACTCTGAATCACCTCATCCTGGACTTTAGAGCTTCTAACAAGGACGAGGATCGTTTTAACAAATGCAAATAGGCCGTACTGCATTTTCATGAAGTAAGATACAAACAACAAAAAGCTATAGGACACTTTTTGAAGGAGGAGCAGAAGAAGGAAAAAGGGGGAAGTCCTGCAGTCTGTCTGTGAGACAAGACGGGAAAATAAGAGGAAGGAGAGATTTTCAGAAGAGATTTAGCATAAAGAGCCCTAATTAGATCCAGTCAATAACGTTCTATCTCTACAGACTAAATTAAACAGCCATTTACAAAAGAACAAACAGCAAATAAACTTTGAAACAATCTGATCCTGAATGCGATCAAAACAAGGGCATACTTGAAGATTTTAGAAGAATCAGGAACAAGTTGAATCCTGTTCACATCATGGAAGAAGAGGTGGAGGCGAAAGAGGAGTATAAATACCTTGGTGTTCACATGGACAACAAACTGGAGCGGAGTCCTGTGAAGCTGTCTGCTAGAAAGGACAGAGCACATTGTACTTCCTGAGGGCTTTCACACCTTGCCGATTTAGTCAGCATATTCCTGATGCCCCAGAATCCCCTAAAACGCTTGCAAACACTGAACTTTTAATGCATTTTTTTCAATTTTAGGCATATACATAGATCAGGGGTCTTCAATATTTTCCAGGCCAAGGACCCCCAAGCTGATGATGAGATTGGACGGGGACCCCCTAGTTATATATATTGTATGAAATCAAACTGGTCCTATAGTCATTCTGCCTCCATTTATCTGCTTACTACAGTGTGTTGAATTCATGTTAATCTGTATTTAAAGACATTTCAGTTAGTGGAAAAATTTCAAGGGGGAATATAAAAAAAAAAGTCTAAACCAAAACTTTTGTGACCCTCATGCAGTACCTCGGTGGATCCCAAGGGATCACGGACCCCCTGTTGAGGACCTCCGACATAGAGTACTCATAACAAGTCCAGAACTTATGCCCAACGACAGCCTAACTTATGTTTAACACATGGCAGCTTAATGAGCATGAAATGATGCACAGGCCAGTGTCCAGAGGGGGGGCAGTGATGGACGTGCATAAAAAGATTTATTTGATTGCGATATTAACCTAGCTGCTG
>NW_015151183.1:17248-33399 GCF_000732505.1 Cyprinodon variegatus
AGAAAGAAAGAAGGTTTGCAGTCGCAGCAGATTTAGCGTCATGTCTGCTACGAAGTTTGATAGTTTTGGTTGTTAACGCGGGGAGCATCCATCACTCTCACCTTCTGGCTCACTCTATGATGGGGATGAAGTCTGGAGGAGAACTGATGGTTTCCTCCTGTGAACCCCCTTTATACCAAAATGCTGCCAATATTCCATTAAACAGTAGCTGTAACTTAGAAACGCGATCAACGTTAGTCTGGAACACATCAGATACGTTGATATGCATTGGAGAGAAGTTCTTGATAAGTTACGCGTCAGTTATGCGCAAGTTACTCATAGGTTTTGGATAAGCGGGACACCATAACTTATGAGTAACTTACGCTTAACCTATGTCAAAGATCAGATAACTGACCTGTAACTTATGGCCCATGTATGAGCATACACTGGCATATGGCGGGACATATGGCGTATGTCGGGACGTATGCCGTGGGATGTCTTGGGATGTCCGCCAGAGAAAGTCGTCAGTCAGGGGCTTCTCTAGATCCACTACAAGACTGACTGCTACAGTCTGCTGGTAAAGATTCTCAGTCATCCAGTTCATAGGCATTCCAAAACAAATTAAAAGTAAGCCACTGAACTTGTAAAACAAAGTCCAGTGGTTCGTTTTCAACTTTGTTTGAATGACTATTACAGAAGATCCTGCCTACAGCTATCAACACTGAGAACAAAGCTGATGAGTTACTGTACCATTTAATTTCCATTTAGGAATATGGATTAATTTTAAATAAAAGGCTAACTGAATTTAAAAGGCATGAAGTAAAAGTGAAATTAGCCCCACAACTGAATGTCGACAGATAACTGATAGAAAACAATCAAGGGGCTCTGAGAGTTGTACTTGAAAGCAGGGTGGAGTCTTCTGGGGTTTGGACCTGCGTCAAACTGGAACCAGCTCAAACATGTGTCATCAGTTTTAAGTAATGCCAGCAGAGATGATTAGTTCCTACAAACCCAATCTGAAATGTATCTGAGGATTTAATGAACTTCTCTGAACTAACCATATTACATTATTCTGTATCTTTACAGCTTCTCTTCCCTTCGTCTAGTTTCCAGAAAATATGGAAATGGGTTTGAGGAAGCCTCAGATGAGCCTGAAACAATGATAGGCAGATTGTGAAGCTCATTGACATCAATAGGTGATAACCAGGAGGAGCAATGGCAGCCTGGCTGGGTCGGCTGTCTTTTGGAGAGGCCTGGTACGGCATGTACTCCCGCCTGCTGAGGACCAAACCTGTTGGATCCATGGCCCATGGCTCTGATGACCTCACGGAGTTAGCAGAGGGGTCCGCCGTGGGACTGGCAAAGGTCCTGACTACTGTGGACCTGGTGTCGCTTGGTGTGGGGAGCTGTGTGGGAACCGGGATGTATGTGGTGGCCGGGCTGGTTGCCAAAGCCATGGCTGGACCGGGAGTCATCCTCTCCTTTATCATTGCAGCAGTGGCCTCAATACTGTCAGGTGCATGGCCTTAAAAAACTGATGTTGAAAAATCAGTCAGGAAACCAATCTAAGGACTAGTCAAAATAAAAAGAAAAATCAGTAATAAAACAAAATTTTGTAATCACCTATTTTTTTAGATATGATGCTATATAGGATATTCAAAACAGTCAGTGTCAGTGTTAAATTCTGTTTAAAGTAATAGATTGTAATTAAAAATGTCTCTGGACGTTTACAGGTTGATTATTTTTTTATTTGGACTCTGCTGATTTTTAATTGGTTGCTCTGCTATAGAGCATCATTTAGAATTACCTGAGCCACCCAACAGTATCACTAACACTAGCCTCAATATGGAAAGCAGTACGAAGTTTGAAAATGATATTTAATGCTTCTGCCCAGGTGACATGATTGTTAAAACACATTTGGAAAGACTGACACAGGCCTTCTTACTTTTTTAACTTTTTTATTTTATTTTTTATCTATCACCTCTATTTTAATCTAAAAGCTACTTGGAGACATATCAGAGTCTGCTGAACGTTGTAACTTTGTAATAAGAACAAATTACCTGATACGTATTTCAAACATATTTTACATAACTAGATAAACCAGGTATATATATTCTATCATTATATTTGTTGTACTTCCTCTATGATTCCATCTGTTTCAACCAATTAAACAAAAATTTAAGAATGGGTTCAGTTCAATGTATCTTCCTCAAAAGCAAATGCTAACTGTCAAAATCTTAATAAAATATGTGAATCTTCATATTAAATGTTTTCTATCTTTTTGACAAACAAGCTTTAACTTCTAGGATGGGTTGACTTTTAGTAAAACTTAGATTCACAGCAGAAAGCCATCCAAATTCATTATAGATGAGGGTAGAATTCGGTTCTCCAAAAAGTCTTTATTATAATTAAGTTTCAATCATGACCGAATTCCATTTATAATTATTTTATTTTTTTTACCTTAAAGGTGGAACTACGGGTTTTTTCCCCAAGTACCTGTTTAGCTATTTATTTCATAAACTATTTCCACCAAAATTACTGATTAAATACTGATAGCAGGATTGTTAGGTTGGTGTTTTCTCTCACATTTACTTTCCAACTTTCAAATTGTTAACTAAGTATTCCGTAAATTCTCCCTAACATTTATGTTGCCATGTTTCTGTTTCCCTGAAAGGTGTTTGCTACGCAGAGTTTGGGGTCCGGGTCCCCAAAACAACGGGTTCAGCATACACTTACAGCTACGTGACAGTTGGGGAGTTTGTGGCATTTTTCATCGGCTGGAACTTGATCTTGGAGTACCTGATTGGTACGGCGGCAGGGGCGTCGGCCCTCAGCAGCATGTTCGACTCTCTGGCTAATCACAGCATCAGTAACTACATGATAACACATCTGGGCACGCTCAGAGGACTTGGTCAGTGTGACAAGAGCTAATGAATACAGTGTCTAGAGTAAGGTGCCATATAGTGTCTCTTTCAGTTGTTTTTACAGACGTACCAGACTCCTACTGTGTGTTTCAGGTAAGGGTGAAGACACGTATCCTGACCTGCTGGCCCTGTTCATTGCCCTGCTGGTCACAGTGATTGTTGCTCTGGGAGTAAGGAACTCTGTGGGATTCAACAATGTCCTAAATGTTATCAACCTGGTGGTCTGGGTCTTCATGATCATCGCCGGGCTCTTCTTCCTGTCAGCTAGCAACTGGGAGGGAGGCAGGTTCATGCCGTATGGCTGGTCAGGGGTGAGACTTTATAAGTTCATAGTTTAAGATGCTTTGGGGGGAAGATAGAAAACTGTTGTAATTTCTAGTGGAGGCAACAACAAAACATTGTATGAATGAAATTTTCAATATAAATTGAACATTTTTAAGAGGTAGGTAAACTCTGTTGTCTCAAAGGGTTTTACCTCAAACGCAGTGTTGGGCAAGCTACTTGTCCAGTGTAGTGAGCTAAGCTATCAGTTACTCAACAATAAATTAAGCTTCACTACACCAAAGCTACCACCTAAAGAATTAGAGCAAGCTAATTACACTAATGTGTTAACAGTAGCTTAACTACATCAGAACCTACTTAACGTTGTACCAACCTAATATCAATTCAAAATGAGTTTGACACACTGGTTAAAACATTTATTAAAGATCAGCCAACGACATATCACAGTGTAAACATTGCTTTATGATCAGCATAATAAAAAAAACTAAAGTATTTACTAGTAGACACAAAAAAATAAACAATCTGCTGTTATTAGAACCAAATGAAAGGTACTGTGTAGCGTTCTACACATGGAGACATGGCTATGAGTTTGCATTCAATGGACATCTCTAGGGAAAACAAAACCCTACAAAAGGCATCTTATTTCTTTAGGGTCTCCCTTAGAGAAAACTTCTTCAGACCTCAATTAAACAGTCGATTCAAGTAACTAATGAAACTGTTTGCAAAAAGGTGAAAAAGTAAAGAAGCTAATTAAGAGATATATACATTTATGTCTCACTGTATAATTTAATTTCTACCTAAATATTTATTCATTGTATTTTGGGGGGTAATTAATTGAATGTTTATTTATTTATTGGGCATGTATTTATTTATGTATTTATTTTTATATATGGGAGAGCTGTTCCTCCAAACCTAAAAAATCTTATCTGTGCAAATAAGCCTTAAAACAGATTTATGTAAACATCCTGTCTGGTAAATTAAGCCATGAAAATACAATATCTAAGTTTGGCTACTGCTCTCTAATGAGAATATTTTAGTGGCACTCATCAGATTTAACTATCTGGAAATTAAAGGTGCCAATAAAGGTAAAGCTGATATATTTTTCTCATTTTTATTTCAAAAAGTTGACTGCAGTTGACTGTTTTAATGAGTGTTTGGCTATGTAAAACAAATGGGTAGTCTTGGCCACATGAGCTCTCTATGGCCAAGAACCAAAATTTGAACACGTACTTTTTGTCAGAGGATTCAACAAGTTTCAAAATCTCTGAAGATAAGGCGCTCTGCTCCTGTCTCCTCCTCCATCCTGTGTGTGTGGCTCTGTGTGTCTGCGTGTGTCATTCTTTTAGTTCCACTGCAGTACGCATGCGCATGTTTCGTAGATACAGACAGGAGAGGCAGAATAGAGGCTCATGCGTGAATGTCCAACAAATAACTCAGATTGTTGTTTCAAAAATAGAAAACCTGCTTTCATTACTTACTTATGCCCTGGGTTTTGTAGCGTTTGTGGACGCTACGTCGCTACTTGATAAAAATAATAACGTCACTACTGGAAAGTTACTTGATAAATAAAGCAGCGACGCTACGGTCAAGCTACTGGAAAATGTAGTTAAACTAATAGCTTCGCTACATGTAGCGGCGCTACTGCCCATCACTGCTCAAACGCTTAAACTCATTTACTTTAAATATCTATAGATGAACTTTAACTCTAATTCGACTTGAGTGAAAATAGACTAAATTTGCTTTCCATGCACAATGTTTGCAAATTGTATGAAAGTCTAGTTGTAAAAAAAAAAAAAGGAAGGGTTGTTTTTTTGCTTTTTTATTTGAAGCATACATAGTCTAATTAATATAGTCTTTTAACCTAAAGCAACATGCATGGTATGGTTGTTACATGTCAGGTACGCCGTACATTGAGCTTGACTAGGGCACCTTATAGTAGAACTGCAGTCAGTCCCTGGACTGGCATGGCTATCACTGCCCCTACATGGTTAGGGACTAATCTCCCACTGGGAGCAACTTCATACTCATAAGCCCACAGTCCACCAAATGTTGAAAGAGCAATATTTTGACATTACTGTTAATGTATAATAGAAATGTTGGAAGATGGTATAGGGGGATGGTAATTTAAGAACAGAGATCATTTTTAAGATTTTTTTTAAGAAGGGGGCTGCCCCCACCCCCCCTGAATTCTAGTACTGCATATGAAGCAGTCTTGGCACAGCTCGTTACTGTTATTCACATTGAAAACTCCAACTGGATCGGAAACTTAGATACTTACAGCACTTCCTGCCATTTTCCTCCAAACTCTGGATGAGTCTATGTGTTTATCTCTTAAACTTTACACCTTTTTCTGAATGCACTTAAAAAATGTCCAGTCATTATTGTCTCTGGTGCTAGCACATCTTTTAATATATATATATATATTTATTTAACAAAAAAATATTAAAACAATCTTTGTTTGTTCTTTCACCATGTTGATAGAACCTATATTAAAACCCATTGTGATATTAATGAAACTCGGTTGAAACTTATACTGAAATTTTTATACTTGGCTCCTTTTTTCCATTTTTGTTTCAATGCTTCAAGTTATTAATTACTCGAATCTGTCTATTAGCTTTTAGTCTGAATGTCCCTCAGCTTATTGCAGCAAACATTTATATTTTTAACACACAGTGTTACCTCTTGCTTGATTTATTTCATTCACTTATTTATCAGTCTAATCGCAGCATGTAAAAATAAACTCTGATGTTTTATTGTTTAGGTGATGCAAGGCGCAGCTACATGTTTCTACGCCTTTATTGGTTTTGACATCATCGCAACGACTGGAGAGGAGGCAAAGAATGCCAACACATCCATCCCCTACGCCATCACCGTCTCACTGGTCACCTGCCTCACCGCCTATGTGTCGGTCGGTACACAGATGATTCACACTTAGTTCTACGTTTCGGGTCATTTCTCATGTTTGATTTATTACTTTTTGAGGTTCGCGATTCAACTAACAAGGAACCTTCATGAAGAAATCTTTTCTAAATAACTGATAGTGGGTCAGCAGTTTTGTGAGCACTGCTCTGGTTTGCTGTAAAGAATAATCTTAACTGGTCCATCTTCACGAGTTGTTTTCCACAATGGTGGTCATAAAAACAAAACAAGTCGGTAAGGTACCAAACAGGGAATACGCATAGTGTAGAGCGGATGTAGAATTGACCAATCAGAGGCCTCCTGTCTGTGGCACTGTCTGCGTTAACCTACAATTTTGGAGAGGCGCAGCAGAGTGTCTGAGGAAGGGGAGGGGCATATCTGCGTTCACTGTGACACATGCAGACAATCTGGTTTGGCTCCTCAAACTCTTAGCCTTTTTGGTCTTAATTCACTTTAGTCTTAAGCACGAATTGGTCTAATTGGTACACATTTACCTAAGCCTGGATTGAATTCCAGCCCCTAAGATGTGTGAACTTGCCTTCACCTCGGAACACTTTGGTCTAAAGCTGGTTAAAACTCCTTAAAGTTTGATTTTGATCTTGACTTAGCCTGAGCCTTTAAACACATAACTGCAATTGCTGCTCAAAGCTCAAAACCAAGTTGTTGTTACACTGCATACCTAAGCGTATAAAATATACCTTAGTGTATGCCTTTGCCATACCCTATTGTGTTATTGTTATTGTATCATTAAGTCTGTCCAACAGGCTGTATTCACACAAATTGAGAGCATATGGGATACATATTTGCACATTAGCGCTGGGTTACTGCTTGGTCTATTTTGCAGTTTGACCACTTTAGTTTTATATTCATATATGGGTTTAACCTTTTCTCATATCCCATCTGAATGGTGTCATCCCTGCTAAATTGTAAAATCAGACCTGTCTGTCTTTGTTGGTTAGTTGGAGAGTGGTCTGTGCAGCTGCGTTTATTTCAACATTCTAACTTCTACATCACACTACTAGATTTTCATGGATCAGATAAGAAATTTGATCCAGTATGTTCAGCCCTTAAACCTAGACCCCCCAAAGTCTCACTCAACTTACAGTCTAGTCTTGATCTGGTCTTAGTCTGTAGTTTTAGACTTGTCCTGGTGTTGGGACAGTATTAATCTGACGGTGAATAGTTGATAGTAATGAAGCATGCGATGACTTTGCTTTGCCTTGGTCTTCAGACTCTCAGATCTTTATCGTATATCTTAACCTTGATATTCTGATGTTTTAGTGTTGCATCAGTCTTGTAACAATTTGTTCTTGACCTTTCCCTGGTCTTCATTTCTAAGCTTTTACGTGAAACATTTAAAGAATATCACCACTCTCACATTCTTTGTTTTTACTCCAGGTGAGTGTGATCCTTACTCTCATGGTCCCCTACAACCTGATCGATGGCTCTGCTCCACTCATGGAAATGTTTGCTGTGCATGGTTTCATGTGGGGAAAGTACATTGTAGCTGTTGGCTCTATAGCTGGACTCACCGTCTCACTGCTGGGCTCCTTGTTCCCAATGCCCAGGGTCATCTATGCCATGGCCCGGGATGGACTCTTGTTCAGGTAAGGAAACAAATAAATCACACTCATAATAATAATGACAAAGAAAGCTAATTTATTTTTGTGTCTATATCTGAAGGTTCCTGACACATGTCTCAGCACTCACACACACTCCTGCTATGGCATGTGCTCTGTCAGGAAGCTTTGCAGCCATTCTGGCTCTCCTGGTGAGCCTCCGGGACCTGATTGAGATGATGTCCATTGGAACTCTGCTGGCTTACACCCTAGTTAGTGTGTGCGTGCTATTACTTCGCTACCAGCCTGATAAAGAGACTGACACACACCAGTTTATTTCAGAGGAAGACGTGGAGAACATCAAACATCGGGATGTTGGAGATGCCCCTACCAAAGATGACCAAATCATGATGGAAGGCTTAGATCATGATGGGTCCTCATCCTACCATGCTGGTGGAACTGAAGGGGAGGTAGATGACTCTAATTTCCACACCGGACCTCCCTCGCTAATGAAAAGACTTCTAGGAGGTCATTATTACACCATTCGACTCCGACTGGGAATACCTGATTCATCAGCACGTCCAACCCCTGCTTCTGGTCAGATAGTTACTAGATGCACCCTTTCCCTCTTCTTTATATCTTTCCTCTTTTGGTCCACTATCATATTTGGTGTAGAGCAAGGCTCAGGAGCTGGAGCAGTGTTTTCGGGCCTGATGGCAACACTGATTTTGGGATCAATGGCCAAACTTTTGATTCTTATCATTCAACAGCCAGAGAGCAAACTGAGGCTGCCCTACATGGCTCCATGTGTTCCCTTTGTCCCTGCAGCGGCCATATTGGTTAACAGTTACCTCATGCTTAAACTGTCTCCTCTCACCTGGGCAAGGTTCACTATCTGGTGTCTGATAGGTGAGTCAAAAACTACTCATTGTTGATTCTATACTTAAAATACAGCATTTACAATTAATAAAAGATGCCGCTTTTTAGGAATGATCATTCACAGGTGAAAAATAGCTAAATCTCACCTTAAGGGTTAGGTTGGTGATGTCATGTAGCCTCTGCAAGAAGGCGGGACTTTATGATGCGTCACGCTCAGTGCCAGAGTTAGCCATTATACAGCAATGTTTTTGTGCTAGCATAGCAACAAGCTGATGACTGGAGCAGACATATGTTGCAATGAAAATTAAGAATGTAGTAGAGCAGGGGTGTCAAACTGGTTCCAGAAAGGGTCGTGTGGCTGCAGGTTTTCTTTCCAACCAAGCAATAGCACACCATACTCCAGTCAACTCATCAAGGGAGTCCAATCTGAACATGATGACTTTTTGATATGAATGGAGTCTGGTGTGCTATTGCTTGGTTGGAAAGAAAACCTGCAGCCACACGGCCCTTTCTGGAACCAGTTTGACACCTGTATAGTTGAGAGTAAACCTTATATCTTCAGATTTTATTGGCAAAACCAGCAGAAGTCATTGACTGTAGAGTTTCTTCGATGACTTAAAATGTTTTATGGAATACAATTACCAAGATTGAGCCCTTTGCTCGAGTTTTTGCGTGACATCCATAGTTAACTGATTGGTTCTAACATGATGAGTCTGACTCTGTTACTCCCACCTTTGAAATCGAGCTGTACAATTTGTTTCCATACACACGTCATATCAGTCTGGCTGACCAGGCTAGGTGTCCTGCATGTTTTAGGTGTTTACCTGTTTTAGGACACATAACTCAAATTAACAGGTAATTCTTCGGCTCATGTAGAACCAAATGTCTCGGTGAGGATTTTAGACTCCCAAAAAAATGACTTCTACCACAACACGCAGGAACACCAAAGAGTTGATTAAGTAATTTAATTAACTGTTTTAAAAACAATCAGACATCTTCATTTGTGTTTTGTGCTAAGCTGAAATATTTACTCTTTCCTAAGGTCTGTTGATCTATGGCTGTTATGGAATTTGGCACAGCACTTTGGAGCTAGAGGCCCGCGAGCAGCAGGCCCACGCCAGCTGCTACCAGCGCTACAACGACAACTTGGATGACACCTTCTCTCCTGACGACGACGTTTACCCCCAGGAACAGGAAAACAGGCCTTACCAAGGCTGGTCTGCCCCGGAGGAGAGTCGACACCGACACCAGAACCAAGGAGAGGAGGAACCACATCAAAGCCAGTTTGAGGATGAGAGTGACCAGTACGGGTACCAGTCTGGAGCAGGAGTCCATCAGACTGGTCACAGCAGCAGGTCAAAGGGACGGACCAATTTTGGGTTTGATGATGAGGATGACTGAATTCAGGGGGAATACAAGATTTTAAAATCCAGGGACTGCAGAGGAAACAGATAAAAACTCAGAAGGACTATTCTGTTATCTTTAAGCAATTTAAACATCTCTTGGTTTTCCTTGATGGATAAGACAGTCTTTGAATATGAGTTAATGGCTTTTTTCGGAACCAAATTCATCCCTCAGTAGAAATATCCTGACAGTACACTCTTCATTTTTTTTCATGGTTTCCTAATTTACTGTTTTTGGTGTTTCTCACTTTTTAAGAGCCGAAGACTGATATCATGCTGCTAGCTGTACTAAATGCAAAGACCCAAATCTGAGAGTTTTTTTACACAAATATTTTCCTTATTTGCATGAATGAATTACTCTATGTGTGGAGTCATTTATCCATCTCTTATTTCTTCATAATTTGTTGAACAGACACTTAAATAACCAATTTAATTTCGACCTTGAGCCTCTTACCAGCAGCCGGAATACATACACCACTGATTGATGTAGATGTGTCACGGTTGGAAGTCGCTCATGTTTTGGGGTTTGTTTTTGATTTACTTACAGTTTAAGGCTGTTAGTTTACTGTATGCTTGTTTGTGTTGTTTTGGTTCGATAAGATTCTTTGCATTGTGACAGATGGCCTCATACTACTTCTGTTCCTGCTGAAGGTTTTTCTTTTCCTTTCCATATCCGTCACATCCTTGCACAGGGTGAGAGATTGTCGTGTCGCTGCAATCATGTAAGCCTCCTTGAATATATGGATGCCTTTTTGATGAATAATACTAAATCTCAAGCTGACTTTCATTGTAACCTGATTAGGCATGAATTAGAATTAGCCAATCCTTGCTAAAGTATTCAAACAGCTTGAACATATCCTCATTTGATCAACCATACAACCACCAAGTGTTTATGAATATGATGCATCTGAGCGCTGCAGCTACAGGGCTGTTATGTTTTTCTTTAGACCCTCTGTTGACTTACTTCATAAACATTTGGTCAAACTTTCCTCTCAACACCTGGAATTCACTGCTGGCTGCTTCACCACACTTGCCCAAACCATCTTTATAGGGAAATTAAGTAAAATCTACACTCTTGCCATGGAGACCATGTTCTGTGTAAACTCACCATAACACATTAGCCTAATATATCTGTGACAAAACCATAAACAGCCTCAATTAGAAAGTGGAACTCTTTGCAGAATAGTGTGCCATCTGGCTAGCTAAAGTGGTATGTCACCTGTTCTTCAAACAGAAAGCCCTTGGTTCGTATCCCAGTTGGGAATACCCTTCATGCTAACACCTGCTTTGTGTTAGAGTTGTTAAGGCATTGCGCTTGGAATAACTGGCTCCCCTGGGTGTCGCACAATGATGGACCATTGCTCCCCAAGGGGTATGCGTTTAATGCAGAGAGTTCATTTTGTTGCTCTATATTTGTGACAGTCTAATGACAATAAAATATTGGCGAAAAAAAGAGAAAAATCTGGGTTAGCGTCTCCTAGCACCAAACACCAGATTCTTCAGGTAACTTTTCACTCTTCCTCTGTTTTCTCGCTATTGGCTGGCCATAAAGTCGCCAAATGATTTGGTAATTTGCATATTTTTTATTTCCAGCTGTAGGAGAGAGAAGTATAATTATCGGCAAGCCAGGAATTGAGTTAAAAAACCCTAACTACATTTTACACTAAAGATGAACTTTATAAAGTAATTTGTAGTATCAAATATTTTAACCTAACTATATATATCAATTCTATTATATTAGGAAATTCAACTTAAAGAAAGTTAACTGCAGCACACAGTGAAACAGACTGCATATTAATTAATTAATGTCAGAGAGAATCTGTTTTAGTGCAAAGGTTTTGTGACTAGTAGTCGTATTGAAAAATAAAATGTTGCTAGAAGGGTCTGAAAAGTTGCTAAGTATAGTGACAAAGGTGCAACAGTGCTCCTCAGCTTCATCACCTCTTGTTATTTCTACATGCTCATGCATTTCAACGAGCTCTGGTTTAAACTGAAATGGTTTGAGTAACTAATTGCTGTTTTGTCTAGACGGAGGTAGAGCTTTACAACCAGCATGCTTCGGAAGGCACAAACAACAGGGTGACGTCTGTTTGACAAAATTGTGTTTAAATTTAGAATTTTAAAACTAAAAAGCTTACAGTATCTTTACCTCTATCAAGTTGGTTGTGTTCTTAGTTAAGTTTGTGGGCGTGTTTGTTTTTCTTTCTTTCTGTCTGCATACAGGGTAATTTAAAGGTTATGAACGGATTTTAATCAAAAAATTTTACCAAATGTAAAACCTCTGTCCAAGGAACAATCCATTAACTCTTGTTGAAGACCCACATCATGATTTAGATGCAGGTATTATTTGGCGGAACAAGCAGTTCCCCCTAAACCAGAGAGAGGCAGCAGTGGCTATTGACAGCTTCAACATTGGACTTAAGTATAGAATTATACTGAAGACAAAAACACAGGAAAAGTGAGCCAGGCCTCACTCGAGTCTCGATCTGATGATCAAAGAGGAAAACAGAGTAAATGAAGAAAGTGAGCGCAGAACAATCACCAGAGACTGCAGAAACACGCTGTGCCTTATTTACAGTAGCAGCCATTCAAAATTTCCCCACTTTCCTTGATTAGCCCTTGGCTGGTACTTGGCTGGTCCCCTACCATTTGAACATCAATCTTTGTACTAAAATATTATTTCTGTAATGATTTGTGGACATTAAGACCTAAAGAGAAACGTCATATACAGATCAGACCCTGTAATTCAGTGAAAGGGTCAGAGTTAAAAAAAAAAACGCCCAGGAGAAGGCCAGTGGCTGGAAGTTGGAGGGGATTTCGCTGAGAGTCGCAAGGGAGTAGGTAGCCATCCGAATGACGTTTTACTGGGAAGGGCCATAGTGAATGGCTGCTGCTCTAAAAGCTTATAACAGGATTTGAAGGAAAAGGTAACCAAAGGTTCACCTCATGCCAAGGAAGAATTCATTAAATTGGCAATGATCCAGATCTTGTGCCAGTTTTAGCTATAGGTGTAAGTCACAGTTAAGGACACAATTAGCTGCTTGGCAGAGGTTTGCGCTCTCTGAGGGTTTTTCTGGTTGACTGCATTATGTTGGAAAATATATTATATATGGAAAATAAGTATTTGATGAATAAATTCTATAACTATGTATTCTACAGTAGATCCCTTTAACAGTGTCTTGCTAAATACAATATCAGTGGTAGCATTTGTTTCAACCCCTTTTAGTCTGATATCCGTACATTAAATTCACAGCACAGAACGTGGAAAACTTTAAGGTTTGTGAACTCTGCAATGTTTCTGCAACTGTGTCTTCATCTAAATTTAATGTAACCGTATTATAAATACATTGCTTCTGGAAATAAATTAATGCTGTTTTGTAAAGTGCCTTGAGATGATATGTCTTGTGAATTGGTGCTATATATATGAATAAAGTGAAGTGAACTAAATGGACAGGTTCTGCAATAACTTTCAGATTTTTTGGATCTGGTGTTGGCAGCTCCAGTGCCCTGCATATTTGGGATGTCTCCCTCCTTGAAAACACCTGTTTCGATAACCATTATAGTACACACACACAAAAAAACCTTCATAGTTACTATCATTATTTAAGTCATTTTAGTTGTTTCTGTGTGAGTGAAGGTATTTCATGAAACAAGCTTATGTTTATGGATATGTTTTAGAAAAGGCAAAAAGTGAAAACGATACCGGTTGTGATCTGTTAGACTTCAAGTTTCATTTTGTCTGGTGTTAATATTCTGGCTCTTACCTTCAATATTTGTTTCACCTCTTTAGCACTGAGCTGCACCTTTAGTTAATTACACTCAGTCCAGTTATAACTGCTCTCTGTTTTCTACAGTGTTTTCTCCATTCTCAAGTCGTTTACCTCATGGTTCCTCTCACTTTTGGCCCCCAGTCATTCTACCAATGAGGCATCCTCATGCTTGGAAACTTTCCTTTTATTTTTACTCTTTTTTTTTTATTAAATCAGCAATAACACAGTCCTGCCTGCCTACCTCCTGCTTGTTGGGTCCTTCACAACTTATTGACAAGCTGCAGGAACCAGAAATATCAAAAACAGACATGCATAAAATACAATAAATAACATGCAGCACATAATTGAGGTCTGAAGTTTATGTTTTCATAAAATGAGAAAAAAAAATCTCCAAATAAGAACTTAGAGATGCATCTTACTAAAGTTCATTGTTAAACTACTGTAATTTTTTAACCTAAAGGATCATAGTGAACTGAGATCCTGCTTCTGGGAAAAATGTTATTTTTTCTCAACTTGGCTTAATCTAATTCCTGGTATCAGGGTTACACAAATGATCCCATAAAAAAAAATCCAGTGTACTAAAATGTTCAATCTTTCAGTTCCTGAGGTTTAAAGTTCTTTGAATAATAAAATGTTAGTTAGTGGAGTTTCCCCCAGAGGCCCATTTCAAAAAGCAGGTTTAACAAATTCAGACTCAAATCCCCAACCCTGAATTAATCTAGCCTGAGGTTGGAGTTTTCAGTTTCATAAAAGCTACTATGAGTAAATTTAATAAACTTTCAGTAGCTCCACTCAGAGTTCAGAACGTGCAAAACAAGTAGGAAAATCAGTGGAGCCCAGATTGGAAGAGTCACGATGACAACAGGCAACAGCAAGTGCCTATTTCCCACCACTGGAACTAGAGATTTTAATTTGTTTGGAAATGTCAAATCATTCTGGCTCAAACATTTATATAAATGAACTCAAAATGTAGAACATTTCTGTTTTAAAAAAAAAAACTGTCTTAAAATCTATGTTTTTTTTCTCGTTATCTTATGCTGGCCAGTTACTTATACGTCAGCCTGTACACCTGAATTCGGCTGACAATCTATCTGTCAATCACGTTTTCGGTCATAGCATTTAACTGAGCAGCTAACAGAACTGGCAGCGTTGCGAGGCAAGGGCTCAAACATGTACGGCTGTAAGCCTTCTACACCAAACCAAGCTTCTGCCGCCCTGGCGTCCTCTTCCACAACATCTTCGTCCCCGCTTTCCTCCTCTAAATAAAAAATGTATGAGGGAGGAGACTCATCCACGACCTCCGACACAAAACTTTCCTCCTCTTGTATGTTTCTGCTGTCCATAGCGTTCCTTGACAGTGTCGTTGATAAGTGCTACTTGGTTCCAATGGAATTTCCCATTGGGAACCTACAAGTACTAAGTTGCTAACTGGTTAGCAAGATGCTTCCAAGAAACCGGCCACAACCAAACATGCTTGCGAACCTTCCGCCACAACAATCCTGCCCCCTTGATAAACGACCAATCACATTCACTTTATTCAATCGTGTAAAGTCGTGCACCATTCAGGAGAATTCGTAAATGCAACAGTTGGAACAGCCGCTTCCCTATGACTTTAATGAAGAAAAGGAAACATAATAATAATGGAGAATGCTGTTCTGGTAGTTGGAAGGTACCTCTGAACCTTTTCACATGACATGTACAATGGCCTTTAGAAAACCAGTCTCACCACGCTTGGCCAGACAGAAATTTAAAGAAATCACATAGTTTTGAATCTCCAGAAACCAGAGAAGTTAAGAATTACAATAAACCAGACAAAAAAGAACTAAACTGGTGACTTCAGAGAGATTTATCTATAAAATACAGATTCCAGAATAAAGAGCTTTTTACCATAGCTTAAAGGTTATCCAGATTTACATAAATAGCTCTCTCCTTAAATTCATATAATCAATTTGCTAAGTATATTGATCATATGATATTAATTTTAAATGGAAAAACTGTACTCTTTCCACTAGAAAAATTGCTGTCATGGATAATGTATGCAATGATAGGACAGTCTCTCAGATGGATCTCGTCTCACCCATTTTTATATATAAAAATTTTCCTGCAAATAAAACTACAGGTACAAAAAAAACTCATGACATGGTTGTATGTATGTATGTGTGTGTGTGTGTGTGTGTGTGTGCTGCAGTGGAAATTTGGGCATGTCTGTGCGGTAAATGAGGATCTGTGTCCACCGTATAGCTACATACTAACGATGCAAATTATTTTAGGGCTGCAACAACGAATCAATAAAATCGATAAAAATAGACTTTTAAAAGCGTTGGCAACGAATTTCATAATCGATTAGTTGTGTCGCGCGATTAATGCGTCATCCGCCGCCGCCATCATCACATCCACTTGACTGAAACGGGGGAAGAAAAAAAAAATACGGCAGAG
>NW_015151183.1:34969-36117 GCF_000732505.1 Cyprinodon variegatus
GCATAGACAATTCACGTTTGCAGTTTGAAAAACACCTGCTTGCTTCTGATGATTTCCTTCAGCTAACCAATGAGTGTTTGCGTTACATGACTAATCCAATTATACTAGTTTTCACCAGATGTGTATGGAGCCAATGATCTGCAGTGGATGACACACATGATGTGAAATAAATATTTATAAACAGGGGTAACCAATTAAAAATCAGCAGGTCCGAATAAAGAAAATCATCAACCAGTGAAGGTCCAGAGACATTTTTAACAGTCTGCTACTTTAAACAGAATTTAACACTGAAGAAATTTGGTATTTATGTATTCATGTATTTTGAAACAAACTAAATAAATAGTAGAAATTGCTAAAAATAGCATCCCGTGCTATCTCAGAGGAGTCGGCACTTGTATGACTGTATTCCTGTATATCCATCAGTAGTTAAATTCTGCCCTGTAAAACAATGACAGCACAATTATCTCTGTATGATCTGAAGCCTCATTTGGAGCTTTAAACAGGCTTTTGAAAAACTTTGATAATTTGTTGCTGTAATATTATAGATTTTTTTATAAAGAGCTAACAGATGTGCATAATCAAAAAAATAAAATAAATATAATTATAGAGCATTCAGTATTGTAAGAAAACCCACAATGTTTCTAAATAAATACATTATTGTCTGAGTTAAGTTCTGTTCAGTTTATGTCTCCTTCCTTGTAAGCGTGAAATGTCCCATGCTCCTGAATGCACCATAGATATCTGGCGCTCGTGAATGCATCACACTGCCTAAGACAAAGCTTTGCAGTTTCAAAACTCCTGTCTGCTATCACCGTTTATTGTTGTGTGTGAATAACAAGAGACTACAACAAATAAATCCGGTGTGCCTCGGATAAAATCTTTGGATTTAATGTTGTTCATAACACCCGCACCCGTACTGGGGATGCATATCTCGGCAGGGACACACTTTTGGGCATAACACCGAACCGCGGTCCGCTAATCCCTGATCTCTGCAACCGAGTAACGAGTAACTTTTGTTTTAAAAATGTAAGGAATAGAAAGTACAGATATGTGTGTGAAAATGTAATGAGTAGAAGTCAGAAGCAGGAAGAAAAATAAGTAATGGAGTAAAGTATAGATACCTAAAAAGTGTACTTAAGTACAGTAAC
>NW_015151183.1:38715-39650 GCF_000732505.1 Cyprinodon variegatus
TAGACACTTTTTCTCTTACGAACCTCTGCCATTTTTGGCTGTAAATGGCATATTTGCCATTTACAAATCCGGGAACCCCGGCGGGAGGGAGCAGAGAGCCAGCGGGGGACGGAGCAACCGAACCCGACCTGGTGACGGTAGCCTGGACACTAGCAGCCCTGTGCTTCCCCCCGCCTGCCTTACCGGCCCCCAGCCCCCCTCCTCCGGCTGAGGATGGGCGGCTCATGTCTCTCTGCTGAGGTCCAGTTCCGTCAGCGGCCCAGCAGTCAACAATTTATCCCACTCCTTTATGCATAATCAATATCAGACTCTTACCAACAACAACAAAAGCTCTTAAATCGATAACTGTATGTGAATTTTTGCATCTATTTGCTTAATTAACGGCCGTTGTGTGCTGCACTCATCCGTTTATCTATGTTGGTTATGCTCTTCTCAATCACTGAATAAAGATTTTAAAAATATTAAAACTAGATCCAATGACCTAAATTTAAACTTCTTGATCTTAGCAAATTACATGAGGCAGAATGTTCGGTTTGATTTTTTTTATGTTTTTGTGTCTCAGAAATTTATAGGGCTTGGGATCCGCGTTGCATTGTGGGACGTGGCGGCCATGTTGAGGGCTACGCGAACGTAAACATAGCTCTGATACAACGTTGTTGTTGAAAGAAGAGACGTAGAAGTAGAGACAAAAACAATGTTAAAAACCTGAAAAGGATCTGGAATTTACCAGGACACGTTAAATAGAGAAGCCAGGGACCGGTATGTTGAAAAAAAAATCTGCATTATTAATAATTTGGTTCCATATGAAGTTCCAAACAATGAGTGGAGCACCGATGAGTGAGCACCTATACTTCAAAACAGTTCCGAAGCTACAAGTCCTTGGAGTCTCATATGCAGTTCATGAATGGATGGGTTCAGGAGCTGCAGATCATAAA
>NW_015151183.1:40161-47434 GCF_000732505.1 Cyprinodon variegatus
CTATGTTTTTTCCATGGCGATCGTGCGTTGAGCTGTTACTGCCCACAATACAGCAACGGTTTACCATGGTTGAAATGAAGTTAAGGTGAAATAATCAAATTAAAAACACGGCTGAGAGGGAGTACAGTATGTGGTAGTCGTAGGCAGTAGTCTGAGCAGCGGTAAAGGAGGCCATCAACATGGCGGCCACGCAAAGTAATTACGTCATGACGCCCAAGCCCTATTGGCAAAATTTATTAACGATCACATGTAAAAAGAAAAGTGTAAAGAGCATACATTAAACACCAGTCAGGGGTCACAGCATTTACTGCTATCCCCCAGTTCCCAAGGGGGCTATCAGTTTCTCCTGAGTGAGTGCAGTGGGTTGAACAAACGTGGTCTTTAAACAACTGAACTCTGAGACTCAAATTAACTCTCAATGCAGGAAGAATGGGGGTGAAATAATTTACAAATAAACAGATATGCAAAGGGTTTTTAAACTTAACATAGGCCACATTCACTGGGCTTTAGACACTGTGAATCCAGAGAAAAGTATAAAAGACTTTCAGAAAGTCTAGTGATCTGTTCATCAGTATCACCTTTAAAGGAGTTCAGGCCGATAGGGTGGAAAATATAAAGCAATAAGTTATTGGACACTGCCGTAGAACCATCGGAACCAGTTAGGGGAAAATCTATCTCTGTTAAACGTCCTCTGACTTCTCATGCTGACGGTGATCAGCAGGCAAAACTCCAACAATCAAGAGTTTATATCCCACGCAGAAATAAGAAAAAAAACAAAAACACATCATTTCATTTTTTCATGTTGCACCTATGAGACACAAAGATGAACTCATGAAAGAATCATGGCAGATAAATAACTGTTTATAGTATATCAAATATGATTTTATATTGAGTGTTTTTGCTATACAGTATGTCCTTTGTCCCTCTGCCAGGTTTTGGACTCTCAGTCTTTCATAAGACTGAAATTTAACTCATAAGACTGAATTTGATTTAGCAGTAACTTTATGGACAAATGGCACAAAAATGCTTATTTTAATGAAAAATAGTGTGTGCTTAAAAGATGTATATGTATTTGGGTCACTTTCATAAAAAGAACACCTGTACCTATAGAGATCGCTGTCCACCACACCTCATCTGTGTGGACGCAAGGAAAACAAGGAAAAAATCAACTCAAGGTTTTGCAAAACCAAAAATAGGTTTATTGGTTGTCATTTGCAAACACATATTTCATTTGAATGCACAAAGAGAGAAATATCATTTATGCTTTGTTTTTGGGCATATTTTTATGCTAACTTTAAAACAGATTATTATGCTAATGAGATTTTAAAAGCAATGCTAAACATTGTCTTTTCCACCTCTATATATAATACAATATTTATGGTATTTTAATACAAACACTATGAAATAATTTTTTCTGCACATTCTGATAAAGTAGAACTAATCAAAATATTTCAGAAAAATTTAATGAGCAAATTTCACTGCAGTTGGAGAATCACCCCAGAGATTAAACTCCCTTCTAATAGCAAGTTTATAACTTAGTTCATGGGGAAATTAAGACCAGTGTTACGTAAAAAAAAAAATAAAAATTAAAAGTCTGATTAGAGAAAAATCACACTGAGATTAAACATTTATTGCCAAATAATTTCAACAATATAAGATGCAAAAAAAAAAGAACAGAATCTGTCTGAGCAGAAATTCAATATTAAAAGATCACTATTCTATGATACTGAAAAGAAAAAAGCCATTAAAAATCTAAATGAAAGGTTAATGATGTATCACTGGTTAAATAAATCATAGAAAGATAATTATTCAGCTGATTTTATCTAATTCTTCTAACTTTACAGGTTTTGTTTATTTATGTTGACCTGATGCCAGACAGGAAAAAAAATGATTAATCTCAACATTAAACTTTCCTTCCTGCGAAACACTAAATGCTGTTAAATGTGTTGTTAAACAAACATTAGGCGGGTCAAAAATAGCTTACTTGATATAACACTTTTTGTAGCTTTTGTGGATAATTAATCTGTACATGGTAAAAAATAGAATAAAATATTTTTACCACCAGAAAGCCTCTTAGTTGTTTCAGTTATTACAATAAGCTAGAATTACATTTGGATTTCTTTTACATACTTTTATTACATTTTTTTTTTTAAAACCTTTGAGCATCACCATCTGCTGTCTACAACTGATTATATGTATACAAAAAAAAAAAAATCACACATCAGAGAAAATAAATCAGGATATTCGATAAAAGGCAGAAAAGAAACCAGACTGGATTGAGAAGAGTGGACGTGTTGCTCACACCCGTTCACTCTTGGCATGGTTGGAGGGACGATCTACCTCCCGGGCCGTTCCGCCCCTCCTGGAGTAGAAGAAGCTCTTCTCCCTGGACTCATCGTCAATGAGGGCAACCAGGAAACACAGGATGATAATCCCGCTCAGCAGACAGAGGCCGGCTCCAGCCCAGCCAACGTACAGAGAGTAGCCGAAGGACATGAGGTGCTCGGTTTTGTTTGCTCCTATAGGGAACCAGATGGTTGCAACGGCGCCAAACACAGCTGTTTTTCCAGAAGGATGATGATTGTTTTGAAAGACAAAAAAAAAGAATAAAGAGAAGGTTATATGTTTTTGATCATGTCTGGTCAGAAGGATTATGGGCAGGAACTGTTTGTTCTAAAGAATCAGACGGATGGATCTAGTCAAGATGAGGAAGAGCATCCAGACCAGAACCCTCCCCGTTCTCTTAAAAACAGCCAAAAAACAGCAGATTAATGTACTGAAAAGGTCGATCCACTCTCAATTTCTTTTATGAGTTAATCAGTAGAACTGTTTTCACATTTTCAATGACAACAAAGGTTTGTTTTCTGAAACGGTTTACAAAAATCAAAAAATTTAAATCTATCTCCATAGACTAAAAATTAGTCAAACACAAAACTATGACACCAATAAAAGTTTCTTTACTTAAATTGGATCTTTTACCAAAACCAGAGGTATAGCTAGAGGTGCAAAATGAAAGACCATGAGGGGATTTTAGCTCAGTGCCGCAGGTTTAAGGTCAGGATGAAGAATTCGATAGATGTAAAAAACAAATTGTATCTGAATGTTGCTGCAGTCTGCAATCACATTTATGGCGTGCTATCTGCTTATATCACTTATTTGATTTCTGTGCACTTATGGCTTTATATAGCACCTTTTCAAGTCAGGAGACTTTACCAATGCACTGTGCTTTGGGGTGGGGTGGGGGGTGTTCTATGGCAGTAGTGGCTTTTTTAGACAGTAGGCTGACAGGAAAGGGGGTATGAGAGAGCAAGTTCAACCTAGTAGGTCTCTAAACTGCCCTCCCCCAGGGCGTCACTGAGGAATCTTGGTTCAGTATTCTTTGGTACTGGAACAGGGCAGGAGGTCTTCCTCATCACATATTGTATAAAGATTATTTGCAGTCCTGCTGCATTGATCACTGGCTACCTACCCGTCTAGACTTTTTTCTTTATTAATATAATTCTACTATCATCATTTCTGTATATATGTCCAAATATGTTTCCATGCACACAGAATCTCGCTCCATCGTCCAGCATTTAACTAATTCCCGCCTTTGTGTCAACAGTGACCCCAGAAATCTTTGCATGAGAGTTTGAACTTTCAGAAGTGATAAAAAGACATAAAAACTGGAACCACAGTTAAGCATTGGATTTTGAAAATCATTTGCATGAGGTAAATGTTGACATTTGAATATCCTCCACCTATGACTTCATGCAGTTTGGTCATACGAATATGATGTGTAAATTAATGAAGGCACACAGGGAAAAAGTTTGTTTGCACACGCTGTCTGCTGAACTGCAAATGAAAATAATTTAATTTTAACCTTTTTAGAAGATCTGCTCTGGGCTCATAAAAAACCGTGAAGACGTGAAGTCCTTCTGAAAATCAGCTCCTTAGTTTTTATTTTCTCAAAAATGTTTCTCTTTAGATGATCAGCACAAAGTAGTGCATAATTAGAAAAAATTTTATGTTTTTGACAGTTAGCTGAATAGTGTGGTGTGTGTTTGTAGTCTAACCACACACTACTAATTTAATTTAACTAGGTCTGGACTTTCACTAGGTCATTTCTAACTTATTAAAGCATTTCAATATAAACCATTCCACTGCAGCTCTGACTGATCGTTTAGGTCCTACAATGATCCTCTTACTACACACTAGTCATGTTCTGGTCTCAAGTTCTTTTTTTTTATTATTATTACTTTTTTATTTAGCATCAGAGATAAATTATATCATTTTAATTACAAGGAGGCATGATACTCATATTTATATTTTAACCCCTCATCCCAAAAACATGTTGGCCACATGTTTTTGGGATTATCTACTCCAGTAGGAGTAGATAATTGCAGGTAATACAAAAATAAACAAGAACAGTGAAGAAAAAAAAAAAGTAAAATAAAAAAAAAATAGAAACATTTTTACATACATGCATATATACATCCAAATATATACACATGTATGAGAGTACATAACAAAAAGAGCATATATCTCGGTTTGCCAGCACTGATGTTGTGCACTAGACAAGGCATGGGTTTAATCATAATCACAAATACAAACGCAGGATGACTGCCAGAGGATCATCAAGTGGGCACTGTTTTAAGTTTACCTAAATGCATCAATATTCGACCCCAGCGAGAGAAAAATCTATTCCTGGACCCCCTTAAAGTATATTTTATTTTCTCTAATTGTATTAAGTGTGTCAGGTCACTAAACTGAAGCTTATGAATTTAGAAACTATATGTTTTCATTGGACCCTATAAAATCCCATTAGGTTATTGCATTTATATAATTAGGATTACTGTAACAAGATGGAAAAGTTCAAGAAGTTGAGTTTCTCATAAAAGTCACAATAAAGTAAATAAGTTTGGGGAAATATTGAATTTTATTGATCTCACAATGGAGAAATTAACTCTGCATTTAACCAATCCCCTTTGGGGATCAATGGGCTGCCATCGTGTTGCTCCCGGGGAGCAATCAGGGGATAAGGGGGTACCTTTCGAACTCACAAACTCAGGATTCAAAGCCCTTTGCCCTGACCACTAGGCTCTAAATGAATATGGGGATCAGTATTGTATTAGAAAGGTCTGGATCTTGGTTCTGTGAGGGTGTCCTGATGCTTCCTCACCCATGATGATGAAGAGGATGCCGCCCACTCTGGTATTGCGCTTCTTGACAGTGGTAGTGGCATTGGTGGGAAGCCGAATGCACGGCGTGGACAGGAGGACCAGCAGAAGTGCAGGAAGTCCCAGAAGACATACGGAGATCATCAAAGCTCGAGACACCTGTACATACGCTGCCAGATACAAAGCATCTGTTCAGAATACGGCAACGCAGCAGACCTCGCATATGCTGCAGGGAATGTTAGGAATGCAGCTCGCTGGCAGACACAGTATGGCATGGCTTCCATCTAACGCATGCTTTCAATTTAGATGCAGTTATTCATATTTTTTATAGCAAGGCAACAATGCTTAGAGACAAACTTCTTCTAATTAGAAAATCATGCAAAATATCTGTCTAAACAGGCAAAATGTAATTATCCTGACTCAAGGAAATTTTCCACAAGGTGACCCATTCCTGGGTGAGTAACAGTAGTCTTCCTGTATCAGTTGAACTTAAACTTGGGCCATGGTTCTTTATAACTGGTTTCAGGTACTTATTCACTTCCATACAGAAAGCCCATTTTCTTATCTTCAGCTACCACAGTAAACATGTCAAATTAAATAATGCTACTTATACTTCAGCAATAGCATCAAGGTGTTACTTTATTGTATCTCTTATACCATGTCTTTTGGTTGTGCTGTTCTTTTTACATCTCTTTGCAGGTGATGAAGCAGACTGAAGATGTTTTATCGTTGTCTCCCTTTTATCTCCTCTTTCTTTCATCTTTTCTGCTTTTTTCAGTTTTTCCTTTCCTGTTCTACCTACATTGTAGTGTCCATATAATCTGTAAAAGTCCCTGCATAATTATGATAAAGATATTTATATGCATAAATCAAGTGGACCACTATGGCGATAGCTGTTGGGTCCTTTTTTGGCATCAACACAATTTTTCTTATTGCCACATTGCCAGACAGGACAAAAAAAGTAACTGGTTAGTAACCAGTAACAAGTAGTTACAGTTACATGAGTGACATTTTAACCGAATTATACTATCAGGAGTTGTTTTACTGCACTGTACTTTTTACTTTTATTCAAGAGTAGAAAATTTATAAAATTTCGCTTCCCTTACTTCAATATCATGTTTGCCTCCTCCATCAATTGTTATTAACTTCCCAGAATAACAAACTAGTTTTTTAAGTGCTCCAGACAAAGACACGCAGTTAATATTTACATCAAATAAGTGGTTGATTTTTTTCTACTCAAGTTTATTTGAACCTATCATTACCTTTGGAGGTCAAGCTAATAAACTGTAGGAGTAAATATTATACTTTTAGGTACTGCTTTCATAGAAAGAAAATTGTTAGTTTTCAACTATAAAATGTGTTTGTTTTAGTTATTTTATTATAACCTTAAAAGCAAAATTTTCCAAACTCCTGAAAATACTTCTACACGTATCAATCTGGTTTATGCCAAGTTCATTTTATTACAGCCTTTAAAATAGAATTTTAATGTAACTAGATTTTTCGTCTTTGTACTCAATACTTTAGTAGCCTTATAGAACTTTTTTACTCTTACCTAGGTTGTTTCCTAGAGGACTACTTTATACTCTTGGTAAAGTACAAATATGATAAAGTAGTTTTACTCCAACTTAAGTGCAATTGTAAGGCATTCTATCCCCTCTGAGCTTAACAGATACAATAGATCAGGTTATCCAAAGAAAAAGAACTTTTAAAGATTATAAAATATATCATTTTCCAACAGTTGAACAAAGAAAATTCAGCATCAATTACATATTCTAATAAAATAAACTCGAAAGTGTCCTTTAAATCGAAATTTTTTCACCTTTAATGTTTTTTTATTTGCAGTTTAGCTGTTTTTTTTTCTCCTTAACAGAATCAATATTGCTATGAAGAAAATGAAAAAGGACTCTCAAAATGGCAAATTTGTGAAATGTAGCTCTTCTACACCCTCCTGCAATTACACTTAGTCCTCCCTAGGGGTCATGCCCCACACTTGTGAATATTTTATCACAATAAGAAACCAAACAGGGATACGGAAGAGGATTAGGGCCACTGAAAAAAAAAAAAAGTTATGTTTTTATCAGTTTCTTTTGTTTTTGTGACTTTTATGCATAAAA
>NW_015151183.1:49460-55960 GCF_000732505.1 Cyprinodon variegatus
GATAAAAACATAACTTTTTTTTTTTTTTTTTTTGTCTGAGGCAGCAGCTTCAGTAAGCAGCTCACCTGACAGGGAGAACATCTGGTCCAGAGACACGCACTGGTAGAGAGACGGGGAGACCACGCACTCAGCCCACAGGCCGCGGGAGCCCAGCTCGTCCATGCGCAGGCAGGTGGCCACAGAGTAGTCGCACGTGCGGACCCAGTCATTGGTCGCGGTGGCGAAGATGAGCCCGACCCAGCCTGCGCAGCTCCCCCCGATGCCAATCAGCTGCCTGCAAATGTGCGCCATGGAGCTCCGCTGTGCGTCTTTACGCGTTCCACAGAATATGAACAAGCGGCGAGTTTTTCCACTTTCTTTCCTGAACTATATCTTTTTCTGTTTGCCAGAAAACACTGTCTTAAGATGCTTAAATAATTATTTCAGCGGAACTATTTTCTTAATTTAGAAAAAGAAAAACTAAAAGGTAATATTCTTCTAAGTGGAAAAAAAGATGCTTTCAGCAGCTGTTTTCCAGGGTTCCGTTATAGCGCTTTATCCACAAGGGGAAAAATGGATAGAATAAGATTTACTTCAGGGTGTGGCGCAAACCTGCCCCCTGCTCCAAGCCAATGAGAGAAAATCCACAGCCTAACAGGAACCAGATGGAGAGAAGAAGGGGGAAGCTCATGCAGACTGATCAAGGTATCAGGAGGCAGAAATCTTCAGGAAGGAACTCTGAGACATGAATCTAAATCAGTTTGGTTGATATGCAGCACATTTCACCTCATGGATATGACTTCCACCATAACCTTTTAAAAAAATGAATCTGGTCTGATCGTTTTGTTGGGTGCAGTGGTCATTCTGCATTCATTAAAGAATCAAGAGCAGCAAACAAGACTAGCATTTAGGTTAAAATCCATCAGCAAGAAGAACCCTAACACGTGCTGTTCATAACAATCAGCAAACACTCGACATTTGACCATGTTTTTAAGTGAGTTGAATCAAACTAGTCTTTAGTTTATAGTTTTCAGATTTTCACCAGGATGTGAGTCAGGGTCGTTGCAGAGGATCCATGTCAAGCAGATTTATCAGTTCCATCAAGGTTTAGTTGGATGTTTGGGAAATTTATCTTCCTGCAAGACCAAAGTGAAAGTTAAAACTGAATGGATTTTATGTAAATCAGTCGCCTGAGCATGATACAGCTACCACCGTGCTTTACAAAGCTTCCATCTGCTCCGCCTTGTGGATCTCACCCAACAACATAGGCGTATGGACCTTTTTTAGGGGTGCTGAAGCACCTTTAAATTGAATCATAGCACCCATAAAATATGGTTGGGTTTTTTTTTTGTATCAGTGGTGGCTGGTGGAATTTTCTCCAGGGGAAGATATAAATTCAAAAAAGACGTTTACCAAAAACCATTTAAGTGTATACTAAGTTATAACACCAGTATATTTATATGCCAACAACAAAAAAACAAAAACTTTGTAAAAACAAAACATAATTTCATGTACGGGTTTACTTTTGGTTCATAAATCTTGCCCTTCTGAGGCTTTGTGAAGGTAAATCTGTGTTTTGAATAGTCCAATATTGTCACAAACCTAAAAAAAAAATTACCAGTTTAATAATGGAGCAGCTATTAATCAGTTTTACATTTTTTAATATATAAAAACTGTCTGAGAATGTTTTTATTTAAGTGCAACTATGCAAATTAACAAACATCTAGGAAAGGTTCACTATATTATATTGTTTTCCATGTGAATCCCAGATTGTTCATTCTTCTTTGCCTTTTCTACAAAGTGCTTTAAATCAGTCCTACTTGCCTTTATCCATGCTGGCTCGGATCCTGATGATTGAAAAAGGAGGCAGGGAAAGCAGAAAAAAGCAAAATTCTGTGCTGTGGCGGGAGGTGGTGAGCAAATACACTTCCTGTCAGGGGGGCGCAGGGGAGTGCCCGAGCTCTTCTATCCCTCTGTATTGCAGAGGAGCTACTGCGTCTGTATAACTTTAAAAGAGAGTCAATGGGCAACGATTTTTGCGTCCTAGGCCAGAAATACGCCACCAATCTAAATAAAAATGGAATGACCCTTTACTAGTCATTAAAGATTAAATAGTATCTTGCACATCTAAAAAATACATACGGTATTACTATAGTTCGATATATTTTAAATGTTAATTTAATATTAAAATATATACTTTTTTATGTCTTGATCAAGGTCATTGGGTGGGTGGGGCAGCACCCTGGTGCCCTCTATTACCCAGCCGCCACTGTGTTGTATACGCTTTTTAAATTGGAAAGAGTAAAACAAAAACATACTAAATATAGAACAGTCTGAAATCTTTACAGAACATGGATAAATAAAGAAAAAATAGAGAGTTTCAGATCGGGAGCAGGGGATTATTTGAAGGTCTGCAGCCCCTCGGTCCATGAGGATGTTAACCTGGCTTCACTCTGGACAGAAACACTGCAGACTTGGTGGCTTCTGGTGTTTTCCTGAACTAGATGCATGGTATCTGAGGGTGACGGAGCTTGGAAATCTGAGTAAAAATACTTAACAATCCACATTAAAAATTAAAGCATTTGATTCTGTCTGTTTCTTCAAAAATCATTGGCATGTGTTTAATGCTTAGTCCAGCCTGGAAAACAAGATATTAATATAACTTTTGAAACTTTATTAGTAAAATTTGACCATTAAAAAATCTCTTTTAAAGTCTCATCTTTTCTATCTGGTGTTTATTACTCAAAACTATGTTGGTGTTTGTCGATTTAATTTTTTTTATATTGTTTTTAGTGCAGTTAGTAAGGTTGCCCTGCGATGGACTGGCAACCTGTCCATGGTGTACCCCGCCTCTCGCCCGTAGACAGCTGGCACCAGCACCCCTCACAACACGGCACTTGACAGAAAATGGATGGATGGATAGTAAAAAGTATTTCAAAAAAATATTAAAATGAAAATACTATAAGGTGATGGTATCAAATAAATGAATAATAAAAATCACAGATGTAATTAAAGTGTACAATTATGAATATTTAATATAAATGTAAAAAAGCACAAAAAACTAACAAAAAATATGTATGTGCTTTTATTTCATCTAACCTTTACCTTTTAAATATAAAATGACAATATAATAACTTTTTTAAATCAAAAATGTTTCTTTTTCAAAATTAGTGAATCATTTATACCTTTTCTTTTTATTTCATCTAATCGGAGGTTTTGATGGATCTGAGTGAAGCAACAGAATCGTCTCTAATGTAAAACACTGAAAAAACGCCTGCCTTACTGCAGAGACGCCTCCAAACAACAAAACAATCATTCTGTTTGATTAATTCTTCATTTATTAAATAATTTCAAGCAGGATATCATAAAAATGTGACGACTGAAGACACCGCTCTCTACCCTGATAGCCACTGTTCTCTCTTTTCAACCGATAGACGTATTTTGTCCAGAATATGTTGATAGAAAACATGAAACTTTAATGAATCACACAAAATCTACAGATCTCGATCTTCCTTTTCTTCCTCCTTTAACATTCACACAGCCACACTCCCACACACTGGTTATGTTAGCTACGGGTATAGATTTGTCATCGACGTCACACTCTAAAAAAACTAAATAGACAAATTTCATATATTAAATGTTGAAAATCCTTCATGAAATAGCTTGAAATGTACACTCTCCAGTGGCATGTAAAATATACAGAAAGGTACAAAAGCTCTCCGGGGTTTCCTGCTACACTCAGCTGCAGACAGATGAGTTTCTGCTCGTTCTGCTCCCATAAGGCCACGCCTTTATTAGAACGTCATAAATTATAAATTACTGACATTTTCCTCTTTTTGTGACTTTTTTCTGTCATCCTTGGTGTCAGCTTCAGACCTGTTGTAACCAAAGATTTTCTCTCCTCTTTATTGCCCTCTGAAGTTCTCCCTTCTCCAGGTTTGGCTCTGTCTCTTTTCACTGGTTTTTCAGAGCGTTGATGTGAGCGCAGATCTTAAGGGCAGGGCCCAGCTTAATGTTCATGCTGGTCATCAGGTGGTCCTCAGTTAGCAGCAGCAGAGCCTGCCCGTCGATTTCCTGCATCCTGAAGGCCTCGGCCACGTCACCGCACCCTGAAAGAGAACAGAAACATCCACAGTCATTGGGGGAAGAACATCTAATCTAATGCAAAGCGGAAAATAATGTTTTCCAAACTGCTGCTTTATATTAAAGGGAACGTTTGTAACAAATCTGGCTTTTTAGCCAAAATCAAACATTGCTTTAATAAATTGATATACTAATAATATCATCATTAAAGAAAGCTTTCTCATTGGACTTTGTTTCCAAGTTTGAAGACGTTTCACTTCCCATCCAGGAAAATTTTTAACTTAAAAATGTCAGAAATAGCATTTAGTTCCTGGCTTTTTAAAGTGGATCAAAACAAAGCTGTGTTTTGGCTTAGAAAACGTGCAACTTGAACCTGACGAGTGAGTCCGCCCCTTAGGAAGGGGGGTCGATTGGTTTCTTTTTTTTTGTTAGTCTGTAATACCCCATACCGATCTCAGTCTCTGTTGTTGAAGGGAATTGTTGGCCTGGCTGAAGAGGCGAGGTTCTCTGTGCACCGGTAAAGGGGTGGGCTGTGGGCCTGAGTGGCAGGCTGTGGAAGTGGGTTTCAAACTCAGAACCTCAGGATTCCAAGCTCTATGCCCTCACAACTAGGCCACCACTCCCCCCTCTGGAAAACAACTATGATTCCAAAGTAAAAAGTTTAAGACTTGTATTTTTATTTTTTTTATTACCTTTTTTAAGTCACCACGACGTCCACAGAAATTGGAAAAAATCTGTACTTCACGTCATAATAAATAATTGTGTATCTTATCAGCAAGATCTGTATATAAGGTAAATTAAATCTCTATTCTTTGTTTTTAACCTATTTTCTGTATATTAGCCTGACTTTGTACTTCTTTGATGCAACTTTTCCTTCTCTTTCACCTCCTGTTGTTTATTAAAGCTGTTTTCACAGAGTTCATTTTCTCTGTAGTGAGTTCAATAAAGTCATATCTCATCTTAATGCAAAGTTTGCCAACTTTAAGAGTAAAACTTAAATGTTTAGATTAAGGTTGTAAACCTAAACATTTTCTGAAGTTGGTTGCCTTAATATTTTGAGTTCTTTCTACTTTTCTCTTTTTTACAGTGTGAGAATGTCCCCTCCTATCAGAAAGAGGAGAATGTCCCTCAATGGCTTCCGCAGCAGGTCCCAAGTCTGTTGTTTGTAATTCACTAAGTGCACAACTAGATGGGGGTAAATGTGACAGATGAACCAGGAGAAGATATATGGAGGGGGTTTAAGGTGATAGGAAGTTATATTAACCTCTGGAACAGGTTTTCTATGTGTAATTACAGCACAGTCAGGACTTTATAGTAGCAGCATCAATGCCGAGCATCTGGCTTTCTGGCAGTTCAACAGTGCTGCCACTAGATGGTGACACGTCTGTTTATGTAGGCTCATGGCACCCAGTGCTGAGGTTCTATTGATGCTCAAAAAAGATGATCAGAAGACCATCAGGACGGACGCTTATAGCCTTATTTGATCAACTAGCTTTTGGTATTTTTTAGTATGGGCAAATAACTATGGACCTTTAAGGTTAAAGGTCACAAATGGATAAACTGAAAAACACCAGACCAGTCTGGCTGTTTGAAAAGGATCAATTAGAAAGCCTTGTTTCCCTAAAAACAAGATGGCAGCACGATGTAGGTAAGTAAAATTGTGCTTCGATGAACAAAGGATTTCCAGAGCAATAATCTTTACACTGATGGGGAAAAAAGAGATGTTTAGAGATGAACACAGCATATCAAAATCTGCAACAGTTAAGCATGGTGGTGGGGAGTTGGTGGTTTGAGGCCTTTCATTGAAATGACTTATGAACCTCTCTGTATAACAAAGGATTACAAAGTGAATCAAATTATTGCTGCTGCTGATGGTTCTGCAGACTGTTCGATCGTGGCCATTTCTAGATGGCTTTTCCCTTTGGGCTTCATTTTTGTTGAATATTAACATTAATGACATTGAGGGTGGTTCTAGAGAGGGGCCAACTGGGCCCCTTAAGAACTGGTCCCCTGTTATGACCACTATACCAAAGACATAATACAAAATAAATATAAAAATAAATGAACTAAGATATAGAAAACACTAATTATAGATAGCTCTATTCCATCCATCAATCCATTTTTTGTCACGCTTATCTTAAGCGGGGACGTGAGAGTGCCTATCTCCAGCTGTCTACGGGTGAGAGGCGGGGTACACCCTGGACAGGTCACCAGACCAACATAGGGCATCACAGAGACAAACAGGGTAAACAACCATTCCCTCACACACTCACACCTAAGGAGAATTTAAAGAAGCCAATTAACCTAACAGTCATGTTTTTGTACTGTGGGAGGAAGCCGGAGTACCCAGAGAGACATAAGCGTTGTTAGACCTATTTAAGGGTGGCTTCAGTCATCCTTTCTTTGGCATTAGCCACCCTATAATTATTTTGCGATTT
>NW_015151183.1:57382-67940 GCF_000732505.1 Cyprinodon variegatus
CATGCAAACTCCACGAAGAAAGACCCCAGGTCGGGAATCAACACCATAACCTTCTTGTTAAGGAGCAATTCCTTTAATTTATCTTCACTATTTTATTTCATTAATGATTTAAAAATGACATTGCTCCATTTTTAGCTTCATGCATTTTGGAATATGATCCTAGATTTCAGCTGCTAGATCAGAGGTTTTCAGAGCTCAAAGTGGGCCTTTGGTTCACTTAATATATCAAAACAACAAACATTTGCCCTGTTTTTTGTTTTATTCTTTTATTTAGTTCCCCCATAATAAAAAAAATGCCCCCACACTTGGTCTGAATCTGATTTAGAAGCGCCACAGAATGACATATATAAGAGGTGAATCTGGCTCTTGTAGAGTTTTAGGACCTGCAGAGACCAAATTTCCGCTTGGAACAGTTTAAACTCAGTTTGGCTGATGTTTAGATGAACATTCGGGTTTTTGCTATAAGCACATCTCATTCTGATGGTGATTATGAGTTTTCTAAGAGAACTACTTTTTTCCAACAAATGGACATGTCTTCAGCTGTAAGAGGATCTCTGTCTGGTTTTGTTCTCAGGTGACTCTTTAACGGCTGTTTTACTGATATCCTCACAGCTCTTCTCCTTCTATGTAAACAAGATCTAAGCTCATATAACGGAGTCTATTCAGTTAAACTTTGTTTGCTGATAACAACAGCTAATTAAAAAAAGCTGCAAGACCTGAAAACGGTTAGAGGAGTCAGATTTGGTGGATTTTATCACTGAAGGTTTATCTCTTTTCCAGCCGTTGCTCAATGAGGCCGACAGTTTGTGGTTAGAGAGATGTAAATTACCTCAGTCTGCAGCTGGTTTAGAGGTTTTTGCGAAACGACTAATTGGATGATTGGATCCAGGAAAACAGTCTCCATCATCTGCTGACTGTTCAAACTTTAGACGTAAATCAAGCTGCTGGTTCCACAGCGTCTCAGCAGGAGCGCCACACGCAGCCCGTTTCTGGCGTGGGAGGAAACTCACCCGGCAGCGTGTGGATGAAGGCGGTCACCTCCTCCACGCTCCACTGGGACGGGGCGGGGCGGAACGTGGTGGTGGGCGTCGACGCCGAGACGGCGGGGGCAGACGCCCTCCTCGCTCTCCGGGCTGCTCGCCTCTCCATCCTGGCTACCATGGCGACAGCAGGATCCTCCTCCCCTCCATCATCATCGTCTTCCTCCGCCTCCCCAAAGACATGTGGAGACTCCTGCGTGTCTGTGTCTTCCTCCTCATCCTTCTGCTCCACCACTGCCGCAGTCGCTGGCTTCTCTTTCCCGTCCTTCTCGCGCCGCCCGGCGCTCCAAAGGTCCCGAGGCTGCAGAAGGTCGAGGATAGGTGAGAGACGGACGAGTTCATTCAATATTTAACTTCAAATTGGTTTCATTTTCTAAAAAACTGTCATTTGAATCCTTCTAAACCATGAAACATTTTCAGACTAAACAGTGAATTGATCCAAAGTTACTCTGGAGAATGAAAGAATAATAAATAACAATATAAACAACAAAAAAACGTGAAAAATGTTAAAATTAAAACAAACATAAAACTAAAACAACTTTAAAAAAAGCTATATAACAAAGATGTTCAAATATTAATAAATAAGAATGTAATATTTCAAATAAAACAAATAATTTTATATTATTTATATTGTATTTCAACAGAAAGATATATTTTTGATAATAAAAGTTATTTAAAGTTCTATACTTTTACAAAATAAGCAGTTACAACAATTAAAGTTTTTTTACATCCATTTTTTATCATGTTTTCTGGCATGTATGTTTTATATATTTTTTAAAATTGAAAAAATATTAAAAATGTTAATTATTCACCTAGTTATAATAACTACCCTTTAAGTCACAGCATAAATCATTTTTATCCTTCCAATATAAATAAATTCTTCAATGTTTGTTTTTAATAATCAGAGACAGAAAAACAGTCAAATCCAAAATATTTTGATTACAAAATCTAAAATATGCATGAAACTCTCTTTCGTATTTTAGTAAAATAAAATGCCATGCCATACTTTATTTATAAAGCACTTTAAAAAAGCTGCAATTGCAACAAAGTGCAGCAAAGAGCTGCCAAGTATATAATAATTTATAAATGTACCTTTGTCCATGGCATATTGCATATTAAATGAGTAGCTGAAAGTTAACTGTTATAAAGGGAATTTATTTTTTTTAAGTATCTGAAATGTCAATAATTATCTAAAGGTAGAGGAACATGCCATTACAAACTACACCACCAGAGGGAGCAAACTTCCCACCTTTCCTTTTTCTACTTGGGAAGTAGATCTCAAAGAGATCAATGCATTTGAATCATTAAATGGTTACAACTTTTTCTCCTAAAGTAAAAAAAAAAAACATATAAGTGTAAAATCTAATTGTTAAAAATAGCTAAAACTGTAAGTAATGTCACAGCCTGAAGGATTACAACAGAACCACAGGAGCCAAACAATTAATTCATATCCCAATCCCCAATCCCTGTTTTGCCACTGAATGTTGTTATGCATGCAGATCATACTTTTGTGTATTTAATCAAGTAGATTGACATGTTCCAGGTTTTAATGTGTACTTGATTGGTACAGTGTTGTTATCTGTTAGGTATAGAGATGGCTGTTCCTACCAAGCGCAGCAGCAGTGGTTTCCCAGGTACCGACTCCGCCCGGTTCAGAGTGGGACGGGGCCTCTCGGATCGGCTGCCTGCACTCAGGGCCCTCAGGCGCTTTGTCAGCCGGACGTTGAACCTGAGAAAGAAACCCAGAGGTGTTAACACAGGATAGGTCGAGACCTTGTTGTTCTGCTGCTCTGATTCAGACTGAGATCTACATAGACACCTGTTCTTCTCTGCATGGTCACCACATAACCACATCCTGCCAAACCCACTACCACTGCTAGGACTCCAGAAGTACTCATCAAATGTGTCTCTGCAGCCTAGGTAGGAACTTACTTCCTTAATGTTTTTATACATTTATGAAATATTTAAAAGGGGTCTGAATGACTGTGCTTATTTCATATTTCAGGGAATAAATCGGTAAACTCCAAAAAATATTTTCAGTTTCCTTCCCATTAAAGCCCTCCTGTGTTCACTTGTTGGACCACAGGTTGGGAATCACTGTTAAATGGAGGCATGATGTCTGTCCCATTAGACTTTTTTCCAAGGATATATGGAAAAAAATGCAGCATCAAGGAGACCACAAACGGTAGTTAAAAGCCTTCAGCCACAGTTGTGATAAAAATTAAAAAGAGAGATCATACATCTCCTTTCTTAGCTTCTCTTAATTGTTTTCCAGTTAAATCCAGAGTAGAATTTATAATCCTCCTTCTGCTCTGAGATCTGATAATTCTTTATATTCCTAAAAAAGTCACTTCACTCTCAATCTGCAGGTTTACAAGGGGTTTCTAGAATTTCCAAAAGCAGAATGGGAGGCAGATCTTTTAGTAATCAGGCTTAAATCTTCCCTTTCAGTTAAAGCTTATGGTTAAAGTGTCTCAGGTTATCCTGAGCTATCTCTATAGTAATGCTGCTATAGGCTTAGACTGCTGGAGGACATAGGGACCCCTTGTTATTCTGCCTCATTCTATTTCAACCTCTAACTTTATGCTCTCTCTGCTTTTTCTCATAGTAGCTCCATCTGCTCTGTTCCTATTTGGCTGTGACTCCATCCTGGACAGAAATATCAGCTGGGCTGCTGCCATGAACATCTTTGGTCATAGATTGCAGAGTTGGACCTGCTTTTCAGTGCTTAGTCCTGTTTCTATCCTAAATATAGCTATGGGCTCAGTTTTACTAACTGTGTGTGCTCTCTTTCATCCCTTTGACGTGAAAACTGGTTTAGAGCTCATCCGAATAACAGCTTCTTTCCCAAATAGAATCACCTGTGGAGCTATTTTATTACTACTTTTTCAGACAAGGAAAAGCAGTTATAGATCAGTGCTTTCACGTTGCTTTGTCTGCTTGTCGACCCATGTTGGCCTCAGCAGAAGGCCATTTACACTAAGTCTGGTTGTGTTGAAGGTTTGTTCTTGTTGAAACCAGTGAATATCTTCCCCATAAGCTCATCAAGGAGGAGCGTGTTTTGAAAGTGGATGACTTGATGCAATCAGCTGGATTTCCTTTGATAAAAAAGTTGAACGAACGTGATTGTAAGGTCTGGCTGAATTGTCTCCAATAAAGTGTCTTGAAATGGAATGGGTTGTAAAATGGCGTTATATAAATACGCTGAATGGAACTGAATGTCAGAAAGAAAAACCTCAAAGCAGGCATCCCCATAGTTGGTCCTCAGGGGCCGCTGTCCTGCAGGTTTTAGAGGTTTCCCTGCTCCAGCACAGCTGGTTTACATTAATAGTTGATTAACAGGCGTTTGCTGAACTGCAATCATCAGAATCAGCTGTTCTAAAGCAGAGAAACCTCTAAAACCTCCAGGACAGCGGCCCTCGAGGACCAACTTTGAGGATGCCTGCCTTAAAGGATGTCCGGAAAGCCTGAGCAACTGCTGACAAAGACCACTGTTAAAGTTTACAGAACATTCTGGCAACCGAGAAAGAAAAACAATAAAGAAATAATGAATAGAGGAAGCTTAGTACTACAGGTGAGAAACCACAACCTTCTTCCTTCTGCTTATTGGTTTTGTTTTTAAGAAAGAAAGTCTGCCTTACCCGCGGGCACAGGAAGTGGAGCAGAAGCGTTTGGACCGCATGAAGTTGTGTGCGTGGCCTCGTTTCCCACAGAACTGACAGTGCAGCACCGTCCGATCTCTGTGGCCCGACTCTGAGCGAGACACAACAGACATGTTCAGGATCTGCTGCGTTTCATGTAGGTGGACACAAGGTGGTTCCTTCAGGCCTTACTGTTCCCAAGCTCACCCGCATCACCGGCGTCCTCTTCCTCTGAATCAGTGGAGGGCTCCGTCTGCTTTATGGGCTCTACTGCTGGCAGCGCCTCTCTTCCATTGGTCCCGTTCACTTCCTGTTTGGGGGCCTGCTCTGGAACCAGCAGGGAGGAACGGTTCACCTGGATGACAGAACACAGGTAGATCAGCGCAGCCCAAAGGTCCACAGGTGCATCCAGTGACTATTTCCTGTTTGATCTCTTATCTAAACTAGAGCTTAACTGTATTCAAATAAGGCTTTTCTGGATAATTTTTATTTAACTTTGTTACGTTGCCTAAAACTGGCCTGTGATCAGACAACCGTGTTTCCCATGCAGCAATAGGTCATAAGAACTAATTATAATTCATAAAATGTGGGGTTAACAAATTCAAAGAATAAAAAAATAAAAAGCCAAAAAAAAAAACAACCATAAAATAAAAAAAAAACATCCGATAACAGTAATGCTCACTGGTACACGGAAAAAAAACTCAATTAATTTATAAAATATACACATAAAAAAATAACCGTAATGATAAAACTATTTTTCAGGATACGATTTCAGGCATTTTTCAACGCTTTTATATTTGTTCATATAAAAATGATCAGGCAAAACTGTTAGATATGCTGTTTTATGTCTGAGTGTCCTTACAGGAAACGGTTGGAGACCCTCCTGAATGACAAATCCCTCCACCAGGTGAGTAAGAACCTGTCGTCCCTCAGGCCACGCCTTCATTTCCCAGGGGCCGCCCAGAGATTGGCTGAAGCTCTCAGACTCCTCTTCTGATTGGTAGTTAGGTTCAGATTCAGCTTCAGGTGCGTGATGGGAATCTGATGGTGTTTTGTCAGCCTTCGCCGCCCCGTGATGAGTTAGGCTGAGATCAGTTGGGGTGGTGACCTGAGCGGGGAGCAGGGGGGGAGGGTTTTCTGACGAGGTGACGATGAAGGGGGAGGAGGGAGGAGACTGGGAAGAAAGGCTGGACAATGCTGGGAGGAGAAGAAACAGAAATATGATTCAATAAAAATGTATCATTATATTGTTTAATCTAACCAAATTAGTTTTAACCAACTAGATTGATTGTTTTTTTCCAACCAATCTATTCTTAGACTTTACCCAAACTTTATCCAGCTGACTGCAAATCTCCTAATAAGTCTCAAAACCGAGGCTGTTTAAATGCCTCTGAAGTTCTGAACAACTTCTCAAAGAGGTCACGTGGTATGGCGGTAATGAGGCATTGGACGTCATCGATTTTGGCCCCTCCCCTAAATAAGGAAATCCCTTATATGCAAAACACCCCCTCACTACTCCACACATGCCTTGAAGCATCATCTCATAACATCACTATTGGAAAAGCTTTTAGCTCTCCTTGAGGTAAAAAAAAAAGCATTAAGGGGCGAAATGCAGCCTATTTTATATATCACACAGAAAGGGTGAATGCTCCCTGGACACAGCAAATTGTTTCAACCCTAAACGGACAGTTATCAACCTTCCTCCTTTGCTGACCTCGCCACAGATTGTGAATCTTCTTTGACTCCAACTCCTTAAAAACAATCTGTAGTAAAGATGTCACTGTTTTCTTTTATACCTTTACTTTTTTTTAATGGAACTTTATTGATCTCACATTGGAGAAATTTACCTCTGCATTTCACCCATCCCCTTTGGAAGCAGAGGACAGCCATTGTGCGGCGCCCGGGGAGCAGGGTGGGGTTAAGGGTCTTACTCAGAGAGCCAGAGTGGCAGTCTGAGGGAGTGGGGCTCGAACTCAGAACCTCTGAATTCCAAGATCAACGCCCTAACCACTACGCCGCCACTCCCCACTACTTCATACGTTGACTCAGACTAGCTCAACTTATCTGTTCCTTCAGCATTTGTTAAAGAAGGAATTCAAATAAATAAACTAGGGTCCATTTTTAGAGCTGAAAGAAAAATTATGCTTTTTGCTATCAGATTAAGAATTTAATTTGGGTTTTTATAATTATCCAAATACCAGAATGATGAAAGCTGAGGATTCTGGCTTTTGTATCTTTTTTTTTTCTGTCTTCATTTCTTAATGATAGAAAACATCTGGCTCTGAAGGGCAGAGAGATGGTGGAGATCTGGGAATTAACTGTTGTTATTAGATTTCTAAAGGATTTGGGTCGAGGACTAAGACCCTGATAAGCAAAGATTTAGCATAGAAAACAACATTTCTGACCATAAAGTAGTGAGTATAGTTTTAGGAACTACCTGACTGGTTGTCGGACTGAGTTGACATGTTCTCACAGAAGTCCTCCTGGCTGAGCTGAAGGTCCCGCTGAGGTTCTGAAAGCCTCTGACTTTGGGCCGAGTTCTCAGGAACTGGTTCTGTTGCCGGTGGTTGGACCAAAATCGGTCCTATTACGGGTTTATGGCTCAGAACTAGTCCTTTTGTTTGTGTTTGGGTTGAAACCAGTTCTATTAAAGGAGTCTTAATAGGAGCTGGTCCTGTTACTGGTGTTTGGACAGGAACTGCTACTGGAGTTTTGGTTGAGGCTGGTCCTTTTATTGGTGGATGAACTGGTGCTGGTCCTTTTATTTGTGGATGAACTGGTGCTGGTCCTTTTATTGGTGGATGAACTGGTGCTGGTCCTTTTATTGGTGGATGAACTGGTGCTGGTCCTTTTATTGGTGGATGAACTGGTGCTGGTCCTTTTATTGGTGGATGAACTGGTGCTGGTCCTTTTATTGGTGGATGAACTGGTGCTGGTCCTTTTATTGGTGGATGAACTGGTGCTGGTCCTTTTATTGGTGGATGAACTGGTGCTGGTCCTTTTATTGGTGGATGAACTGGTGCTGGTCCTTTTACTGGTGTTTGGACTGGAGCTGTTCCCGTAACTTGAGCTTTAGTCGGTACTGCTCCTTTCACTGAAGTTTTTAAAGGAACTGGTACTATTACTGGTGATTCAACTGGACCAGGTGCTGCTACTGGTGTTGCAACTGGAACGGATTCTGTCACTGGGGACTGGGTTGGAGTTGTTCCTTTTACTGTGGTATTACCTGATGCTGGTCCGGTCAGTGGTGTTTTGATTGAAACTGGTCCTGTTACTTGAATTCTTGTCGAAGCTGGTCCTTTTATTGGGGTACTGACTGTTGCTGGTCCTGTTACTGGTGTTTTGGCTGAAACCGGTCCTGTTACAGCTGTTTGTACTGGAACTGTTCCAGTAGCTTGAGTTCTAGTGGAAACTGGTCCTTTTACAGAAGGTTTGATAGGAGCTTGGCCTGGGGTTCCAACTGGAGTGGGTTCTGTAACTGGAGTTTTGACTGAAACTAGTCCTTTTAGAGGAGCTTTAACTGGGATTGGAGAGAGATCCAGCTTAGGTTTTGATTCAATGTTTGCGTCTTTAACGGTATCAGGAGCTGAAAGTGGTTCTGTGTTCTGGTTCTGATGTAGAGGCCGAGCAACCAGGCTGTCAGATGTATCCATGGCAGCGTCTCCTTCCTCCTCCTCCAGCTTCCTTTTCTTTCCTCTCCTCTCTTTGTCTTTCTCCTCTTCCTCTGTTATCTCCATCGGATCCTTGTCTCTCTCTGATTCAGGGTTTGGCTCCATCTTAGCGAGTTTCTCTTGCTTCACCTTCTCTATGTGGACATCTTGCTCCCCCAGGAAGTCTTTACTGACACTCTGTTCATCTCTGACTCCGGGTTTAGCTCCTCGGCTGGAGTCTCCTTGCTCCTCAGTCTCCTTTGGCTCTCTCTTCTTGTTCAGAGTCTGTGAGTGAGATGGAGCAGAGGGTAAAGGGGGGGATTTTAAAGGAATACGACCCAAGTCTTCCTTGTTTCCAGTCCTCTTTGATTGGCTGGAAAGCTCAACCAGCTCAGCAGGTTTGGACGGCACCACAGTGTGGGCATATGCACCCGCCTGTGACTGGTGACCAGATGACAGGGCGATCATCTGGAGCTGCCTAGCTGCAGACGGTGAGCGCTCAAAGTGGTTGGAAGAAGATCCCAGGCTGTTTTGGGACGGGGATGGAGCCAGAACGGTTGGCGTGGATGGAGCGCTCTTCAGCCCGGTCAGCGGCTTGCTGACGGACACTGTCTGACTGGATGGAGCCGCAGAGATGGGTTGGAGGGCTTGGGAATGTCGAGGGGTTGTTGCTCGGTGACTGCTGGGAGAGTGAAGCCTGGGTCTCAGCGGGACGGCTCGGACTGGAGAGTAGAGAGCTGGGATGATGAATGAGGAAGGCAAACAAATAAACAAGAAACATTTCAACAAATATTTAAGGTTTGGAGTTTACAATTAAACCCTACTGGGGCCAAGAAGTAGCTGTTTTCAAAACCCACCGCATTGCCGGTGACCCGTTTTAAAGCGTTTACAACTGATAACTGAGAATGCATGAAAATTACACCGGTAAACTTTTTACCAATATACACATGTTAGACATTATTTGAAAGCTTAGATTCTCCACAATTCATCCAGCAAGTTAATTTTATGGACATAGCGAGCACCAAAGAAAACATGTCTTTATAACTTCTGTTAAAAAAAAGACCTATTATTTTCAAGAAAAAAAAACGAGTCACGTTTAAATTGATGCAGTCTGGGCTGTGTTTTCCTCGCCCAAATTTAACCAGAAGGTGTTAAGTTTTCAGTGAATGTATCAGGCATGTAATCAGGGCTTTCAGTTCTTTAGTTATTTGCTTTTCCATTTGGCTATGCAAAATAGGTGAGAATTTCCCAAAATGAGGTTGAATTTAAAAGGTTAACTTTTTGATTTTTGTGCAGAGATCTATTCATTTTCTTTCTGCCGATAAGTCGCCTCATTAAAACCTAAATACTCTTTTTTTACACTGGTTTTAGATACAATATAACCAGAGTGCGTTTGAAAGGTCTAGCTGAGGTCTTAGATGAATCTTCAGGTACAGTTATTCTTAGAAAACAATCATTAAAGGTGAGCCAACATGGTGGTTATTGCTTGTGGAACAACATGGTTTGGGTCGTTGATGGAAATCTGAAACCATCAAGGCCTCCACACCAGTCAGATCATTGCAACACTCAATAAGGTGCAGGTGCTACTCTGAACAGGCTCCACTATCACAAACACTACTTGGCAACAAAGACCTGGGCACTCTAAGCAGCACTAAATATCTCTGGGTTTAGCTGTGCTTTATTAGCCTGTGAGCACATGATTAATGACGTGGAAGGCTTGATGTGGTCCAGGTTCTGCACATGGGATGCTGATGAACATTGGGTTTTCCTCCTGTGCTGACAATGGAGGTTCAGAAACCTCCAATAATTTCAGAGAGACATTATCCTGATTATGATGAAATTATAGAAACAAACAAACGCTGATGAGAAAATTATGGAATAATGGGATGAAAAATGGATCATTGTGGGAAAGTAATTATAAAGCTTCTTTAAGTGGCTGTAAAGAGTGTTTTCAGATATAATTAATAGGAAAGTTTTCCAAAATCCATTTTCTAAGCCCAATGCTCATAACGAGTGAAGATGGATGTGAAGAACACAGTTAGATAGAGCTATAAGCAACAGAGGATTTATATATTAGACTTACTGTCGACAGAGCTTAGTGTTTGACCAAAGCTCAGTGTTTACTTAACTTCTGTTATTTGTTCAGATTAGGGATGCACGATATTGGGATTTTGGCCGATATCCGATATGCCGATATTTTAAAACTCATGAAGCCGATAACCGATAC
>NW_015151183.1:68265-75534 GCF_000732505.1 Cyprinodon variegatus
TCCGATATTCAGTTTTAAGGCCGATACCGATAGGGGGCCGATTATATCGTGCATCCCTAGTTCAGATTCTTAATGAAATAGAGGAATTATTGTAGTTTTTTTTCCACTTACAGTATTAGGGTATTTGGGAACTTCCTTTTTTGAAATAAAAAATACCAATCCTATTGATAAAGATGGAGGTTTAAAATCTAATCTAATAAAATGTTTGCATTTTACAAACTAAAACAACTAAAACATACTTTTTCTATCACACATTAATGCATCCATCCATCTTCTATTATTTAAAAAAAATTAAATATAGTTTATTTTAAGTTTATAAACAAAGTATAGAATTGGGTCTCACTTAACAGAATTATATAATAAATAATGAATTTGATTTATAATAACAGATCGTATGCAATATAAAATATTATTGTAGGCTAAAACATGGCCAAAAAAATGACAAAATATGCAATATAACGAAATATCCCAATGCAACATAGCACCATTAAATATAGAAAATTTCAAATCTCTTTTTGTTTAAAAATGTAAATGTTCTTCATAAAATCAAATTAAATTGTTCTAACAGCAGTAACCATCTCATCCCTCAGTTGGTGATCGACTGTTTCAGGAACACATGCATCAGAACCTACTTGGAGGCGGGACAGGAAGGTAGCGGCTGGGCGTGGTCTGGCTCTCCGTCGTCGTGGTGCTGGGCTGCGGTCGTGGCCTGAGGGGCGGGAACACAGGGGCGTTGGGCCGGGAGAGGGGCGGCGGGGCCGAGGAGGGAGGCTTCAGCCTGAGAGAAGGGGGGATAGTGAGGGTCCCAGGGGGAGGAGGCCTCAAGGTGAGACTCTGCAGCTGCAGGGGGAGAGAAGATTCATTAAACTCCTCCCACCTCCTGCCACAGACCCCCCCAGCTTAGCAACGGCTACAACACACATGCGGTTAGGAGTAAAACCCAAAGCATACACACTTTAACTTCCAGCGGGGCTCACCTGAGCGGAGGCGGGGTTAGAGGAAGGGACGGAGGAGGAAGAGGAGGAGGAAGAAGGAGACTGTGCAGGTCGCATAGCAGACGTAAGAATGAGCTGCAAGGAGATCCGAGGAGAGAAGAAAATAAGGAGGAGGAGGAAATAAATGGAGGCAGGCAGGAATGCAAAGCTGAGCGTTAGTGTTTGTCTGTTTATTAATAACATCATTTCCTGTCCGTCTAAACTGTTTGTGTCATTCAATTCAATTCATTTTATTTATATAGCGCCAATTCACAACACGGCATCTCAAGGCACTTTACAGTTCACCAGTTAATACAGGTGAACTGTAATCTAGTTGGTCACCAAAATTTCCTATCTAAGGAAAACCAGTTGAATGCATCGAATCATTGACTTGAAGGCAATATTTCACACTAAGCATGCTTGTAGCAACAGTGGAGAGAAAAAACTCCCCTTTAACAGGATCCCCGTTAATCCTGTAATGTTCCTCAAGTCATGGTAAATGGCCTGTACTTATATAGTGCTTTTTCAAGTCAGGAGACTTGACCAAAGTGCTTTACACTACGTCATTCACTCACACACTGATGGTGGCAAGCTACATTGTAGCCACTGCTGCCCTGGGGCTCACTGACAGAAGCGGGGCTGCCGTACACTGGCGCCACCAGGCCCTCTGACCACCATCAGTGGACAATGCAGGTAAAGTGTCTTGCCGAAGGACACAATGACACTGACAGTCGGAGCCGGGGCTTGAACCGTCAATGCTTCAATTGACGTCCATCCTTCAATTTCAGGGCAAACTCCTACATCGGACGCCACTGTAGCCCCACAGTTCACCAGTTAATACAGGTGAACTGTCATAAATGTCATAAAAGTCATAAATGTAGAGCTTAGAATTCATGATACAAATAGAAATAAACAATTGTTCCTTAAAAATAAACAGCTGTGCTGCATTTTTTATTTCCAAACAACAGCGTTTAATCATTTTTTACAGACCTCCTTATCTGAACAGGGAGCAGTGTTTTTCTTTACATAACAAGGGATTCAGAGTGGAGCTGAGATAACGGCAGACCGGCGTAGGTACCATGCTCGTGGCCCTGCCCCTTTTTATGACATCAACATATTGCAACTCCACTCGGACGAACTGTATTGCACCCGTTTCTTAAGGATTGAATCTCTTTTGGAGTTTCAACATATTATTACCTATATTTGCTTTTACATTTTTTTTTACAGTGATCTAAATTAGCTGAAAGTAGAAAACAATCATTGTCAGTCTTGAAGGAAAGTACTGCTTTCAAGACAGACCGAGCTCTGCTATTTAACGAGGAGACACAAAAAGTCTAAGTTTATTTCTATTCTTTTTATTAAGATCTGAGGGAAGGAAGGGCAAATGGAACAGCCTAAAAAATTACTTTCATAGAGATTTTAAACAAAGAAAACAACAGTTATTCTACTTGTAAAAAAAGGAATGGTTGGTGTTGATATGAATTCAAAAGTAGTGTAGCTTAATGTGGCTAACTGACCGAGCTAAAAGAGGCTAACCTGTTAGCTACTGCGCACAGATAGCTTCAGCGCTACCTAACTCTCCCCCTTTATATCATGTCAACAGTTAGTTTGTTCACCATAAACAGATTTTTTTTTCAGTTTTGTTATCGATCAGTTAAAACTTCATCGGTCATTAGACACGCTAACGGACGCTGCGTGATGTAATTGCCGTTGTCTTGGCAACCACTATGTTTTACATCATGTGGCGATGTTCAGCCAATCATGTAGCGTAACGTCACTGGCAGGAAGCATGACCCGAGCAGATCAGGGACCTGAACCGGACGGCCATGTTAGAACCACTCCAGTTTAAAAACAAAACAGACTAAATCCTCTTCAACAAATGTCACATTTCTGTTTGTTTATTCACACAGAAATCAGTAGTTCTCGATCCATCCAATTCAGATAGCTTAGATTAAAGAATATATCGACTACCTATAAGCATCACAAGCTAACAATCACATTTTTATCTATATAAAAACTGTAAAAACAATTTAAAACTACAGCAAAAATTATAGTTGATCTCTAACCCATCAGAGTAAGAGACATTTTTCCAATTTCCAAATCACACTGAGGATAGGTTGTTGTAAAGTCTTTAGGGCTAGGGTTTAGGGCTAAGATGTGGACTGGGTTAGGGTGAGGGATGCACTGGTAATGGTTACGTTTAGGATTATTTTTGGGCTTAAGGCATAAAAAGGGCTGAAAAAAAGACTTAAAATCAATGGAAGTCAATGGAAGTAAGCACATGATCCTCACTACAAAAAGCAATACAAGACGTGTGTTTGTTTAAAAACTGAAAAGTAGAGCAAATCTTTCACTGGCATCAACTGACTTTATTTATCAATGTTCAAATCTGCTCGTATCTTGTTGAAATAAACAAATGCAAATTAAAATACATATCTTTGTTGTTAAAATTATGATTTATCTGGATCACCTCAATATTTCTAAACTAGCTTGTCACAGAAAATATAAGATGAATTTAACCAATAATCAATTAAAAAGGTATTTTTTAATATGTTTGATGTTAGATTGTTTTGCTTTTTAAATAGAAGAGATCAAAGCTTTTCAAGATAATTTTAACCCATTTTTTTTTTATCATTTTCTTGATGACAATGAAAACAGGATTAAGTCCATCTTATCTCAACATGTTTAATCTCTGCTCCTCCTGTTCCTCATCTTTACCGTGTTTAACTGGGGGTCTGTGTGTGTTTGTTTACCATCTTTGCTCTCAGCAGAACCTGGTCTTGGCCAGACCCTTTGAGACCTTTCCCCAGGAGCAAAGCCTGCTGGGATACCCTCTGCCTGACAGGTGAGGGGCCCTGATTGGCTCGCACAAGACCAGGTGTACCCGCAGGATTTGCCTGTTGTGCCTGGAACAAAGGAAGAAGGGAGACTGATGAGATGGGGTTAAAGGGAAAGATTCAGAAAAACAGGAGTTTTAATGTAAATCAATAAGAAATTAAATATACTGTTGGTATTAATGTTCATAAAAATGACTAAATCATGGAAGCTGAAACCCAGAGGAATCAAACTCTCGGAGATGTACCCACTATGAATATGTTTGATTATGTAATTTCGTTTTATTCTTATTATTAGCGAGGGATGGAAGAAAAAAACATGCAGTTCTTAAAAGCTGTTAAGGACCCACTCATGCTGATGAAATGTAGTTTAAATCTAATCTTTAAGATGTTTTTCTTTTACATTAACTTCACTTACGTTTTATCACAAAGCACTAAAAGACACATAAAAAATAACCCCAATATATTAAGCAATAACAAAAACAGTAATTCTAGGGGGGGAAATACATTTTCTATTGAGTTTATTTCTACTTTTCTCATTTGATTGGTGAACACACTTTATCTGTTGAGGCGTAAAAACATTTGAACCAACCAAGCTCAGGTTTAATGGGTCACATCTTTTAATCAGATGTTTCCTGATTTTGGAAGCAGATTTGGTCCTTCTAAGATCTGCTCTCAGATGCAGCAGACCCAGTAGGTAAACCTAGATGCTCCTCTCCCTCTGTGACACGGTGCAGCTCTTCCTGGAGGATCCCACAGTGTCACCAGACCAGAGAAGATTCTTCTCCGATTCCTCCTTCCAAAGGGAGGCGCCAGAGAGGCATCTGTTTCTGATTCCATCGCCAGATCAGATGCTTTACTATGAAGTCCAGCCACCTCAGGAAGCTCATTTTAACCGGTTGAATCCGTACGGTCATTATTCACTCCTCATGACCATAAGTGAAGGTCAGAAATTGGGCAGAGCCGTAGGCTCAGGCACCAGGACCAAACCATCACCCAGGTTAATCCAGACTGACATAATCTGGGTCTCACTGACAGAAGGCTCAGTGTGCAGCTTTAAGCTGGGCCCCATTAGCAGTAAGCAAGAACATTTTCTTAGGCAGGTACCAAATATAAACTCTAGGTTTAACGGAAGCTAATAGGCCCAAAAGTCAGTTCAGCCTCCGTCTACATTAACCACACTTTACCATCAAGAAAATAATTGAGCAAAACATCCATCTTTTACAAATAAATCAATGAAAACACAAACTTGATTTCCATGCTATTAAATCTATAGACCTATTTATACATCTGTGATATCTAAATGATCATTTATGGTCTGCATTATAAACATATTCAATAAGAAGAGTATTTGTTATTTATCTTTAATTATAGATGACTAGATTTTGGGGGTTCAGCCTGTGACCCCGAAAATAGCTCTGCAACAGGTTGGTGACCCCCTAAATACATAGAATCACTTCGTGCTATTTTCATGTAAGCATATAAAAATAATTTGGGGGAGTGGTGGCCTAATGGTTGAAGCATTGTGCCTGAGTGCTGGAGGTTCTGAGTTTGAGCCCCACTCCCACAGACTGCCACTCTGGGTTCCTGAACCAGACCGTTAATCCCTCACTGCTCCCCGGGCGCCGCACAATAGCAGCCCACTGCTCCCCAAGGGGATGGATTAAATGCAGGGGTAAATTTCTCCAGTCTGAGATTTATAAAGTTAAATTATAAAGAAATGTACTTATAATGTTAAATTATTATCATTATAAGAAAATATATTAATTTTTTAATGCATTTTTTTATTTAACAACATTCATTTTTCTAACTTTTCTTTTTAATTGTATAATTACAATTACCTTTTTATGCATATAACAATGTAATGGTACATTTTATGAAATATGTATTAGCCAAGTAAATATATCAATGTTTCATCTCCCAATACATGGTACCTTTATCTTTTATTATTATATTTTTCAGAGGAATGTTTATTGTTGTTGTTAAAACTGTCTGACATCCCACTGGGAGATAAAAAGCCTCCTAAACTCAGGTGATGAACCAGCGCTGCATCAGCTCAGCAAATATCCATTTTAATTTGATCCGTCTGTTGTTTTGTTTCAAACAGCCTGCAAAAATGAGCCAATTTATTCCAATCTAAACCTGAACTCAGTCTAAGAGATGGGAATTAGGACTTTGGGTCAAAGCAGGTGATTCCCAAACTTTATTTTTCTGGAACAGATTCTGGTTTTACCATTTTCCTAGATTATAAAATCTAATCTTTTGTTGTTTTAGTAGTTTGGTTCTGCACCCTCTGCATACATGCTCAATGTTGGTTTCTTGCTCACATTTCAGCTACATTTTGTTTCACAGCTTTAGAAAGATGTGAAACTTTGAGATGAAAGCAGACCGAGGGGAAGCTGCAACCTCAAACAGAGCAGCTCTGACCCAGAGAGCAGAGCCGGTGGACGGCTGAAAGCATTTAATCACTGCTGCTATGTCACTCACACCACGACTGTGTCTGCAAACCCCCTGTTTTCAGATCCGCTGTTTGGACCTTAAAAAAAGAAAGACTGTTGGTCTCACATTCCTGACTAAAGCAAAAATTTACTTTCTGCAGTACGTTCAAACTGTAAATCTGCATAAACTTCTTAAGCTTTTCATTTTTAATGACTCAATTCAGAGAATGTATTTAAATTTGTGGAGTCAGCTCTGAATAAATCATTAAGCTAAAAACACTAAGCACTTGTTTGTAACACCTTTTCTTCTTTGGTATTAATGTGACCTAAAATATAATTTAGCACACCATAAAACTCTGAACTCTGAATACATCTTTATTGGATATTTATGGGTTGTGGTTGGAAAAGGTATTTAATCAAGTAATCACCGCAATATTTTAAATTATTTAGCCTGTATTAAGAGGAACAAAGGGGGTACATTTGTTATTTTATCACTATATTAATTATATATTTATATATAAATATTAAATTAAACATTTTTTTTTTATCCTTTATTTAACCAGGTAATACCCATTGAGATTAAAAATCTCTTTTGCAAGGGAAACCTGGCCAAAATAGGCATCAAAATTACATCACATCATTACATACGTACAAGATACACACATAAAAGCCAAATATGCACTTACATGCACATTGACATGTGAGGGAGTCTAACTCAAAACATCTAAATCTCAGCTTAAAATTTACCTTCAATTAAATATTTTGCTTACAAACTACCAATAAACTAAATATTTATCTTGCTTTATATATAAAGATTTAACAAACTAAATATTTAGCACTATTTCATTCAGTGCATTGAGATGAAGCTTAAGCGTAAATTCAATCTGGTAGACTCTTATCAGCTTCACCTGAACCACCTGTGATGTCTCTTGTTAAAGCCTCTGTCACACCTTGATGATTTAGCCAGCGTATGCCTGACGTACAAAAAATCTGGCAAAAAACGCTTGAATATGTTGGATAGGT
>NW_015151183.1:76274-77541 GCF_000732505.1 Cyprinodon variegatus
CTTGTTAAAGCCTCTGTCACACCTTGATGATTTAGCCAGCGTATGCCTGACGTACAAAAAATCTGGCAAAAAACGCTTGAATATGTTGGATAGGTCATGGGTATGTTTTGTATAAGTTATGAGCACAATGAAGTACGCTGAAACATGTCGACATAGGGCGAGTGCGTTAAAGAATTTTGAGCATGCTGAAAATGTCCCGCTGTGAGCCAGCATATGCCATACGTGGGGCATAAGTTCCAGGTCAGTTGTCTGATGGTTGACATACAATAATTGTAATTTACTCATAAGTCATGGTGTCTAGCTTATCCAAAACCTATGAGTAACTTGTGCATAACTGATGCGTAACTTATCAAGAACTTCTCTCCATCGCATATCAAGGTATCTGACGTGTTCCAGACGAGCGCTGAACGTGTTTCTAGCTTCCAGCTACTGTATAATGGCGTATTGGCAGCGTTTTGATTTAAAGGGGGTTCACAGGAGGAAACCATCAGTTCTCCTCCAGACTTCATCCCCATCATAGGGTGAGCCAGAAGGTGAGAGTGATGAATCCTCCCCGCATTCACGCCCACCACCAACAAGCTTCCTAGCAGACATGATGCTGAATCAGCTGTGACTGCAAACTGTGTTTTCTTCTTTATTCTTTTTTTTTTTTTTGGTTGGGCGGTAAACAGCAGTTAGGTTAACACCAAGACCAAAGAAATCTTTTTATGCAGACCGGGCACCTCTGGGCACATCGCTGCTCCTGAGGGGGACAGCTTTAACTGATGCTTCGTAATGCCCTTGAAATAATGTTTGTGCATCATTTCATGGGCATTATGCTGCCCATGAAGTTAGACTCTCGTTGGACATAAGTTCTGGACTCGTTATGAAAATTCTATGTATACGCCTGAAACTGAAAAAATACATAGAAATTGACAAGCCTAATTCACAAGGTGTGACAGGGCCCTCAGCTTCAGTTAATCAACATTGGAGCCACTCTTTCTCCGAAGCCAATCCCCATCATTAAGAACATTTGATCCCCTACACTTAGCTCCTGGCCCAGCTTCTCTCTCCTGCATGCAAGCGAACTTCCATCCTACCTCCACCCCATCTCCTCCCTCATTCTCAGTCCCACTCATCCTCTGGCTTATTCCACCACCAGTGTCCGGGCGCCAGGTGAAAACTACTCTAACCCTTTTCTACGTTACTCATCCGAGCGAATATTGATTCTCAGCATGAAAGTCTTCTGCCAGGGCCTGAGCGCCAAATAAGATGTTTTCGTTTATTT
>NW_015151183.1:77551-97407 GCF_000732505.1 Cyprinodon variegatus
TTCCTCTCCACTGTCGCTACAAGCATGCTTAGTGTGAGGGATTGCCTTCGAGTCAATGAGTCGATGCAATCCGCTGCTTTTCCCAAGATAGAAAAGTTTGATCCAATCAGACTGTATTACCTGTATAAATACATTGAAATGAATAAAACTTTTCTAATTTCAGCTTTACTCTGTGTGAGTTTCTCCAGGTTGAAATGACATACGTTGTCAATTGAAATACATTAAAAAAAACTGAATACTTAATGTCAAGTTAAATATTTAGTTTAAATTAAAATGTTTCAATAGTTTATCGGAATTTAATGTTGAAACAAATAATTCGATTGAAGCCAGATATTTAGGTAGTGAAATAAATAATGTATTTGGTAATAAAGTTGTAGTTTTAAAGCCATATATCTACTTTTTAAACTAGATATTAATTTATCAATGTATCTATTAAGTGTAGAAAAATAAATATTTAGCTCGGACCTAAACATTTAGATCAGAACTAAATATTTAATTTGAAGCTAAGCATTTAGTTTATAAGCATTTAGTTTATAAGCTGAATAAAAGTTTCATTAAGTAAATGTTAAGTTTGCAAATTAAATGTTTTATTTGTTAATTAAATGTTTAGTTTGGAAGTCTGATATTTATCTCCGCCAAGGAGATTAAATCCTTGGGAGAATTTGTTTGTTTGTCTGACTGACTATGTCCAGTATAAGTTGAAAAGCTATGAACGGATTTTATTTAAATTTTTTAGCAAAGGTGGACCTCAATTGAAGGAAAAATCCTTTAGATGTATGTAAAGATCCACATAACTTTTTAAGAATTCTTTAACATTATTTGGTGGAACAAGCATTTCCCACCCTAAACCAGAGAGTGGCAGCAGTGACCATTGATAGCTTCAGCATTCCGATAAAAAAAAAAGAAGTATTTTTTTAATTTTAAATGTATTTATGATGATAGGTGACAGCATCCCATTCTTTCCTTATTAGATGTTAAATAACCCAAAATATTGTTGCAAATTTAAACGGTTATCTTTATAAACAGCACCCCATAGATCTTAGCGGGTTTGGAAAAGACAAAAATTAGTTTCTGTGATAAGATCTGCAGACCCGTTGGAAATATGAAAGTTCTCCTTATCCTTTGGATTTTTTTGACAGTTTTTTTTATGAATCAAACTTTAGACTTTTTTAATCATAGCTTTGTTAAAAATAAGAGGAAAAGCAAGGCATTATGCTTTTATAGGAAGATTTTGGCTTTTTATTCATTAATCCATAACATTTCTGACAATTGATCAATCTTATCAAATGTGATATTTTCCCCCTACAGTCTTCTGCATTTGGTATCAATATGCTTCCAACCATCTCTCTGACGTTTGGCATTGTTTAAATAATCATCAGAGTGAACATCCTATGCAGAGAGGCTTCGCCCAACAGCCTGACAATCTGATTGGCTGGCAGAGTGTGAGTCATCATCAGTTGTTATATCATAGCCTATAAGCAGGTATTTAAGATGCTGATATTGTATGACCGATACTGATGATGATGTATTTGTTACATTTTGTAAAGCAGCACTAAAATCAAGAGACTCATATAATAAACACAACAGCAAAATAAGGAAATCTGACTTTTCAATTCAGTTCAGTTTATTTTTATAGCACCAATTCACAAAACATGTCATCTCAAGGCTCTTTAAAGTTCACCAGATCATCCAGTCAAATTGATTCAAAGTTTTTTTTTCTAAAGAAAACCAGCTGATTCCATCGACTCATTGACTCAAAGGCAATCCCTCACACTAAGCATGCTTGTAGCGACAGTGGAGAGGAAAAACTCTCTTTTAACAGGAAGAAACCTCCAGCAGAACCAGGCTCAGTGTGAGCGGCCATCTGCTGAGGCTGACTGGGGTTCAATTTGTCTAAGTATAAACAATTTGAATCAGATTTTTAATATTTAAACTTTAATTCTATTTTAGATCCTTTTTTATTTTATTCTAAATTCAAAGCTTTTTATTTGGTCATTGAGAGATTAGGTTAATGGTGACTGATGGGAGAAATGCAAGCTTAAATCACAAAGTTTTATTTGAATAATTTTTTTCTCTTTTATATATTTAGTTGTGAATAGTTTAATCCCAGCTAGAGTCTATAAAGTTGCTCCTTTCTGTAGTTCCTGAATATTTATATCCATGTTTGGAAATCTCAAGGAAAGCAGACCTGCTGATGGAGGATTTCATCACACGCAGAACCTTTTTTTGCTGTGCAGAACATGCAGACAGAAAAGAGCAAATATTTGTCTAAACATGCCTGTTCCTCTGGGAGGACCGAAACTGAAAAATGTCGGAATTTCATGTCAAGTTGACCATGTCAAGAAAATAAAAACAAGAATGCAACCCCATCTAAGGATGTCCTGAAATAACAGAAAGGGTCCAAATAAAGTGGTGGAAAGATCCGGATGGAAGGAAAAGCTCAAACCAAGGAGCGGTGATGAGAGGGAATTTACTCTAAGGATTACAGAGAACACTTCTGTAGATTAAGGAGGACCGCTTAAAACACAGATCCTCAGAAACATCAAGAAGCAAAATTAAGTTTTATCAGAAAACATTGTGATCGCCACAAACTGACAAGGCCACCAGAGGAGACAGACTCCCTGCAGGCTTTAAAAGAGAAACGCCTTAAACATAACATCACATTGTGTTAATGCCCTTTACTTTGCAGGCAGAGAACTAAAACAAATAAAGAAAAAACTTTCACATGGATTTAAGCATCCTTAACCATAAGGTAGATGGAAAATTATTTAAAAACAGGCATTTATGATCAACTATAACTCTGACCCCTAAATAATCTAATCTAATTTTACCGACCTCAGGATATACTTTGTTAATCCAGCCATCTTTAATTTAATAATAATCTACTGCTGCTCATTCCAACTGATCAGAACATGGAGGATGTCCACCTGAATGGACCGACTGGATAAGGAGAGCTTTAATCAAGAGAAGAAAGGTGACATGGAGGAAGCTGCAAAGATCAGCTGGAATAACCTGCCAACTAAAAACACTATTAGATTTCACTTTACAGATCTGGTGGAGCAGCAAGAAAAAAGCAATTGTTGAATTATGGGAACAGCTGATGGGAAGATGGAAGGAAATAAATCCTGAAAGAAAACCTGCTTTCCTGCAAGATGATAACCACAGTATGAAGAAGAATAGGTGAAAACTTTAGATAAAGGGAGAAGAAATTAGCTAGAGAAGCTTTCTTCTTAGAAATGATGAACTCAAGAAGCGATGAATGCTAAAATGTTGAAAGGTTCAAACATGATATTTCTTCCACAAAACAACTGTTCTCTACTTTGTGTTGGTATTTCAGCTACAATTCCAATAAAACACAACAAATGTCTTCATCTTGATGCTTTTCCATAAATCAGATTGTTTTTATGTTTGGTCACCGGAGTCTTTAATGGCTTAGAACGGAGGTCTTCAACAGGGGGTCTGCTACCTCTAGGGGTCCACAGAGGTACTGCATGGGGGTATTGAAAGTTTTGGTTGATTAAATACACATTAACAAGCTGGGCACCGTTTCATTCACAACACCTGTCCCATCGACCAGGAATCAGAATCAGAAATACTTTAATAATCCCAGGAAGAAATTAATTTCGTTACATGACTCCATCTGTAATAGAGTGACTATAGGACCAGTTTAATATAACACAATTTTATACAATATATATATATATATATAATTAGGGGGTCCCCGCTCCATCTCACCATCAGTATGGGGGTTGGCCTGGAAAACGTTGAAGACCCCTGGACTAGAAGATTCTTTTTAATTTGATTCTGATCAATAAAACTCACAGAAAAAAACAAACCTTGATGCTAATTCTTCACACAGCAACAAAAACCAAATGTTTGGTTTAAGCTTGACTCTGCAATCAGCCTGGGTCTCTATGTTCTGCATGTTATTATACATTATATTGCTGTAGAGCTTTTTCTTCTTCTTATAGAATTTCATGGTGGTTGGCCAATCACTACATCAGATAGCACTGCTGCCTTGTAGCAAGAAGGTTCTGGGTTCGATTCTCAGCCCGCTGTCTTTTCGGATAGAGTTTGCATGTTCTCCTTAAGCATGCGTGGGTTCTCTCTGGGTACTCCGGCTTCGTCCCACAGTCCAAAAACATGACTGTTAGATTAATTGGCTTCTCTAAAGTCCCCTCAGGTGTGAGTGTGTGTGTGAATGGTTGTTTGTCCTGTGTGTCTCTTTGCTGCCCTGTGATGGACTGGCAACCTGTCCAGGATGGACCCTGTAGACAGATGGAGATAGGCACCAGCACCACTCACAACCCCAGCAGGGATAAAGCATTACAGAAAATGGATGGATGTTTATGGGCCATCTAGCTAACTGCTAAATTAACCGACCTGGTCCCTAGAACATGAAAAACATTTATCAATCACAAAAAAAATTAAAATGGCACAGAATAATAACACACATGATTAATGTTCACAGCCTTGAATTGAGCAATTGTTTGATTTTGTCATAGATCTGTTCAGATCTGGAAGAGATTTCAGTTCAGTTCAGTAGGTGTGCATTATCACGTCTTAAAACTACTTCCTTCCACCTCTCCTCCATTTTTCTCATTCTCCTCTGATTTCTATAAAACATCTGCCTTTCTTTCTTCTTCTTTCTTAATAAAATGTTTTCATTTCCATGATAATTTAAGATCCAACTGACCTTGAATTATCTATTTCACATAGATGTGTTCAGTAGCCTCTTTTGCTGGTATCTATGCAAGTGGATTAAATAATCCCATCATATTACATCTAATCAGCGTCTTATTTATTTATTTTTAAGCGTTTTGAAGCACATCAGATCATTTTATATGGCAAATAGATGTTATCATCTTACTTCTAAACAGTGTTTGCTGTATTTTTTATCAAGATGTCTGCTCTGCGCTCTGAACAACTGTTTTTATGCTAATTAATGAAAGCTGCAATCTGAGAACATAATTGAACCTAATGACCAATGATCTTCAATCCACCCAGGAGCTAGTAGTGCTGCTATAATTAACTTATCCTTTTATTATTCAAATTATCCTTTACTTTTTTCTGTATTTTCATCCCAAACTGAGGAATAATGTACGTTACAATGATTATGCATCTGCATATATTTTAACATATCAACAATATCTATCAATTATTCTTGAACTGTATCTGAGTTTCCTTTCTGAATCATCAATAGTTCACCTCTACTATAGTCTCTGTAAGTAACCCTGGACTTATAATTGTTGAAGGCACTGATCTTAAAACTACTGATCTGAATTTCAGTTTTATGATTTAAGTTCAATCAAAACTTCTGGTTTGTTTATTGTCGTTTTCCCAGCATAGTTTTACCACTTCTGGTTAGAAATATACCCAAACTTGGCTGATGGTTTTGGTAAATAATATGGGATGACATTTTTCCCATTGTTTTTGGAAGCATAAAAAAAAATTATGATAATTTGTTGATCGGAATTTAAAAATAAAAAAAAAGGAAAGAAAAAACGCAAAAAAGAAATTAACCTTAAAAAAATAAAGTATTCATTAAAAATGTTTTGAAAGCAACTTGAAAATACAAGTATGTAAAAAATAAATAAACAATAAATAATATATAAATAAAAATTGAAAAAATATAGTAATAAAAAAACAAAATACTGGAAAGTAGCTAAGCTAGCAAAGGTTTTCAAAAGTTTCTTTCCTGGACATATTCTTTCAATTTCTATGTACAAATCCCATGTTATGGTTGCAAGAATAACTAAATAAAATTCAAACCATACAATATTGGCTTATTTTTTTATTGATTTTGGCCGATATTTCCCTGCACACACTGAAAAATATAATGCAACCGCCTTAGACATTTACTTAATCATATTTAGCTCCCTTAACACAATTGCTTTATGTCCTACACTGAAAACATTAAACAATCATGTTAAAAGTAAGTAAATATAATTAAGTAAATGCCAAAAACGGTTGCATTATTTTTTTTCAGTGCATATCCATCCCTGCACTGGCTGATTCATCAGCGGATTCAGCAGTCAAGGCTTGAGATCATGTCCAGCATATGTATCGCCTGATAAAGAATATATTTATATACATGTTTAAGCCAGAATGATTTGACATTTAAATATGACTTCCCTACGAATTTAATAAAAACCTTTAATAAAAAAAGTCACATTTTTGGATTTCATTTTTATTATTTAAATTTACAAAATGTGTTTTTTTCTTATTCTTAATTTTAAAAACTGTTGTTTACTGTAACAGAAATGTAAATAACTCCCCTTATAATCCTCTACCTGCTGTTTTAAACACCCCAATAATAACTTCTAGTGTCTGACAGTAAATAATACTCATTGTTTTTTGAACAATAATCCCATAATCTAATACTAATTTAATCTATTCCATGAACATCCCTGTTTCTTCCATTTAGTCACCTCATGATGTTAAATATCTAATTTTATCTTTCAGGTTTTAATGAGGCTTCTCCATGTCATTCCCTCATCAGGGTCTACTTGTCCTCAGGTGGATCCATAATAAATGCTGACTCACCTGTCGGCCAGGTGGGCTGGCCGGGGTGTGAAACGGTGTAATGGCCGTGGAGGTGGGCCCAGGTCTGGTGCTCCCATTGGTGAGGCTGGTGGAGGTCTTGGTGGAAGTCGTGGTGATGCTGGCCGTCACGCCCGATGAAGAGGAGGAGGATAGGGAGGAAGCTGCGGTCACAGTGACAGCAGAGCAAGAAGAGGAGGAGGAGGACTGCGTGGAAGGAGAAGGAGAAGCCTTGATGGCTGGGGAGGGAAGGATGGGGCGGGAGTATGTCCGCAGGGCGGGGGCCGCCGTGGAGGTGAGTTTAGGTGGAGCTGGGACGAGGATGTGAGGGGACAGAGCCCCGCCCGCCGCCGCCGCCTTCGGTCCGTGGGCCGAGGAGACAGAGGGAGCAGGGGTGAGGGGGGGAGGAGGGGAGGAGGTGGTGGGAGTTAGAGTGGGCGCAGGGGAGTCCAGGAGCATGGGGTTGGGGATGAGCCGTGGCGGGGTGGGGGTTGTAGGGGTGGAGGGGGCGGAGCCATTGGCGGCCTTTTCTGATTGGCTCTGCTGTATTGGCTCCTTGTCCATCATTCAACACTGAAACAAACTGAGACAAACAGAAATAAACAGTTTAATGACCATTAAACCTTCAATAAATCTGCGGGGGAAGATTATCAGTCATCCAGATCATAGCCATTCACAAAAAAGTTTAAAAATAAACCACTGGACTTTGTTTCCAAGTTTGTAGATGCTTCGCTTCCCATCCAGGAAGCTTTTTCAATTCAAAATGTCAGAAATAGGTATAACAAATGGATAACAGGATAACAAATAAAAAAATCGACACCCATTCCAAAGGGGCGGACCCCCGCGTCCGGTTCAATTTGAATGTTTTGCTTTGGTTCACTCTATAAAGCTATTTCGAATATTCGCTATTTTGAATTGAAAAAGCTTCCTGGACGGGAAGCGAAACGTCTTCAAACATATTTTCTATAATCTTGTTGCTGCTTTAAAGATTTCCCCATTGTGGGACAATAAAGGGATTTTCTATTTTCTACGTTCAGCTAATGATCTAGTCTGGACCCAGTTTTCAAATGAGAAAACTGTGTCAAATGAGACTGCGAAGAGCCCCAAACATCACTCCTCCTCTCCTATGCTGGACAGTGATGATGTGTTTGGTTGTTCTCCATTGCTCTCAAACAGCTGTGATTGTTTATTCTTTTTTTCTAGCTGCCTTGCTGCAAAATTTTTACCTCTAACCTGAGAACTTAAGCCTATAAGTTCTATGATTAACCTCTTGGGTTTTATATTGATGCTCTGACTTTGGGCTGAATCATTCAGGGCGTCCTGGTAGCTGTGTGAGATGGTTTCCTCTGAGAACAGTCTTCCTCTTGGTAGAACCATGTGCATCAGATGGTTTAAGATCATCGATTTACAGGCTGTAAGGTCACAGGTGATGCATTTACAGGCACCTGTTCTCTAGATCAACTTCTGACGTTCATCCTGCGTTGGTGCATCTGAACAGCAGCCACTTGCTGCTGTAAAAACCAGCAGGTTAGCAGATCATATTTTCTCATCCTACTGTTTTCTTTGTTTGTTTCCATAAACAATAGTTAGAACCTGATCTTAAAACGTGTTTCTTGATGTACAGAAAAAAGACAGTTTCACAAATAAAACCGCTGATCTTCAGCCACGTCATGATTGCATCATGTCTATATTGGCCTCAGGGGGCTTTTTACTGTCTGGGGTTAACCACCCCTCTGGCTCTGATCCAAACACATGGCTGGAGCTTAAACTGATGGTGTCGGGTGTCACCAACCCAACCGCGGCAATGACAGCCAATGAATCACTCGTTGGTGAAAATAACTTGCGGTTGCTGGTTTACATATTTAATCCGTCACTGTCTGGCCAAGGAGCAAAATGATCTAACCCTTTTTTTTAATGAAGATGTGAACTAAAAAGTGTGGAAAATCCTCAGAATGTCTGGAGAAATATTGAGAAAGTTGTCTGGAGTTAAAAAGGTCTGGGTTACAAAAGATCTAACTCTAACATCTTACCAGATCACAATCTTTAATGCAAGTTTTGAATATTAAATGTTAATTTGGGAACCTATAATCACTGTTAAAACAAATTCTGCCGTTTATCAAATTTCTATTTAAACAGGCTGAACAATTCTGCTTAGTCTAATGAAGAAATGGTATACATCACAATGGTTTCCAATCCAAAGTAATTATATTAAATATTAAATTTAATATAAAAAAAGAGTTTTAAACTGTTAATAAAAATATTATTGGAGCCATTATATCTTATTCTGACTAAAGGCGATATAGAACTGTCAGATTTTGAATCTATTATGTGTGAATGTACGTCGCTGTTGCAAACCTCCATGTTAAACCTAATGGATTCAGTATTTGCACTGATGTATGCGTGCTGATCTAATCTGTCCGGAATGAAGCAGATATAACCTGCTGATAACACAGGTGTGACTAAACAGGTGTGAGAATCTGCAGCCTTGAGACGTTATCTTTGTATTTATTTCGGTTTCTTTAATTTGCTTGACAGTGTTTGATTTTTTCTTTTTTTTTTTTGCTTGCATTAGATGTCCACATTTGTCTTACCTTTATTTTCTCTAAGTTGCTGGACAATAAACATTTATTTTTGCCTCATCTTAGTAAGTGTTGGCAGTTCTGCAGCTGCCTGCAGGTGGGATGTCAAAAGTAATGATGACTGCCAAAAAATGAAATGCACAATACCTGATTATAAAGTTAAAAGTATTTTGTTTAATCTTTTTAACATTAGCATTTAATTGTTTGGCATGCTATTCTTTCCAACTCAAATAAAAAAAGAAAAAACATACATACACACCTGGAAGCTAGTAAGTAATCAAAAAAAAATTCATATTATAAATCAGCCTTTATAAAACTGGAGCTCCTCTGAGTAACTCCCCTGTAATTGCATATAAACTTGAGAAATTGAGAACAAAATACAGAATAAAAATTATAGCCAGACTGACTCCATTTTTTCTTTTTGTTTTTTAACCATACATGACACCTGAGCTGCTTTGATCAGGAGGGGTGTAAAGGAAGCCATCTATGTTCAGCTTTCATAAAACTACAATGCAGCAATTGGATGGATCCCTTCCTGCTATCATCTCAGCCCCTGTGCAGGAGAGCGGCGGACCTCTCCTAACAACAATTCCCTTTAACGATCCCCCTTTCAGACACTTAGACAGGTATGGAGCATTGCAGGCTAACAAAAGAAACCAAATGACCCCCATTCCAAAGGGGTGGACCCGTTGGTCCGTTTCAATTTGCATGTTTTCAAAATAAAAACGCTATTCCTGACATTTTGAATTGAAAAAGTTCCCTGGATGGGAAGCAAAACTTGGAAATTCATTGTTTTTAATTTTCTTTTTTTGGAATCAGGTGTGATTCCAGGCTGTTCCTCTGCTTGCTTTGGATGGGTTTCAAAGCTGAAGCTGAACTCAAACATATAAAAAGAAGTTACTTTGGTTTAAAAAAAGCTTGTGTTATCTTTTTAGTTGGGTCCTCACAAAGTAGAACAAATCCCAGCCCTACTTTATTTTATTACCCGTGATATAAAACATCATCATGAAACCGTTGCGATGAACTCGCATGTTGGGAATCACTGCCTTAGAACAAACCATGACACCTGATGCTGAAAGACATTTCCATGGGATTTACATATTTTTTCTTTTTCAGTTGTGTTTAAAACTGAAAATGCCTTGAAATACCCGCCCAAAGTGAAGAAAAATGTCTGAAAATCCTTAACCTACACAACCGGCCAATAAGCACCCACATGAAAGCTGCAGTAGGGTGATTGTGTTAAAGAACAGCAGTTAGTTACAGATATTGAAAGTAGTGATATTGAAGCCTTTCTGTTTGAGTTGGAGCTGCAAGCTGGTGGAGGAGAACAAACCCAACAATGAAAAAATATCCTCTGGGATTTATCACATGTGTATTCTGACATGGATTTAGTTGAGACATTTATCTGCAGGGTTGTGCATAAACAACACATTCAAATCAGGTAATATTCTCATAAACTATGTTTACACTGGAAAAAATTGAAATCTAGATAAGTAATCTTTTCTTAAAATGATTGCATTTGATCTTGAATTGAGGAGATAAAAGAGACACTTTGCCAATGGAACAAGACAATTTACACTTAAAATATGAAAACACAATTGCATTGTCTTATTTCAAGAAAATATCATCTAATTATCTTATTTTAAGAGTAAATATACTCATTCTATTGGCAAACTATCTCATTTACCGACTCAAAATAAGAGTAAATACACTTAATTTAGGACATTTTTACTTATTTCTAGATTGTTTTTCTAGTGTATGAAGACACCTAATGGCATTTACTTAATCATATTTAGTTACTGTAACAGCATTGTTTCACATTAGCAGGTTAGGACATATAGCAATTGTGTTAAAGTAACTAAATATGATTAAGTAAATGCCAAAAGAGGTTGCATTATTTTTTTCAGCGAACTGTGTTTTCTGTGACGGTTTTTTTGTACCAGTTGTAACACTTCTAACGTGACTCTTTCACCTGTCTTAACAGTAAAGCTTCTACCACTTCCTGTCCTCCAGCCTGGCTCTGCTCTCTGTTGGTTTGTTGTGTTGCTGCAATAAGCTGCCATGCAGCTTATTAATAGAAATCCTGTTTTTGATCATAAAACAGGATAATTTGTTTGCTTCTAACAATAACTGACCAACTGTTTAATACAATAGGCCACCCCCCCTGTCTGTGTAGTTTAGTTTTATTAAAAGGTCAGCCTCCAGGAGCCTATATGGCTTCTTAATAAAGAGGGTCCAAACTCTTGTCATCTGTACCGCTGTATCAACTTCACATTTTATTCTTTAAACCTGAACAAGTTGTTTCTTTTTTAGTTTATTGCATTGCATAGAAGGTTTAAAAAAAAAACACTGGGATGTTTGTAATCTATCTCTCTATCTCTATATCTATTTATCTCAGGTTAAAGCTTGGATAATTTAGTTCCAGTTCACTACAAAATTACTGCAATGCTATTTTTCTTTGTCGTTATTTACTAAGTGTTAAGAACGCCTTTTCCTCTTTGCTGTACTCTTGTTTTTTTTTAATTATCAAAAATTTGCATGTAAACCAAAGATTTCCAATATGTTGCAACGTTAAATAATTGCCTAGCTTTAAGGTTTTGTGCAGGTTTTAAGATCAGATGTCCCCCTGAAGCCCTGTGGCCCCTCTACAGATTGAAGCCCTGCTCCAGATCCCCGAAACGGATGAAAACATTGGTTCGGGTCTCATCGCTGGGGGTTCTAGTCTTAAAATGTTTGCTCCGTCTGCAGCCAGAGCTTAGTTAAATGCACCCCATCATCATCGGGCAGGCAGGTGCCGCTCCAGATGCTGACATCTGGCCCCGCGGCCCCGCTTTGATGCAGCCCTGCACGTTGGTGACAGTTAGGCCAGAGAGCATGCATGTGACTATCAGAAAAAGACAGAAAAAAAGATGGAGCCAGGCCTTCACGGTGCTGAAGTGTGACGGTAAAACCCCTCCACCGGGAGCCTGCGCGCTGCGTAAAGCGCTCCGCTCACCTACCTGCAGGAAACGTGGCCCAGCTTATTCCCGGAGCTCTCCATCAGAAAGTGAGCGCATGTTGATAAAGTCCGCGGCTGTTATCTGATGAACGGCTCTCCGCTGCTCCGATGGGCGTGTATGAAGCCTCACTTCCTCGTCTGACAGCGCAGGGGCCGCTGCGAAGAGCGCGTCAGCCTCCACAGACAATAACCTCCCCAAAAAGCGCAGCGGAGCCCCGATGCTTCCGCGGCCCCCCGGCTCTCACGCAGAGGGGGCCAAACGGCCAAGTTCAAGCGCGATCCCACGGCCCCGTTTATGCTGTGTCTGCATGCGTGTGTGCGTGCGTGTCGCACTCTGTTTATGGTTTCATCACAGCTCCGGTTCGCAGCCGTGGGGCGCTCCGTGGATCTGGCTCCCACAGGGGCGGTCAGGAGGGCCCCGCTGGTGTCTGGGGAACCAGCTGCAGTCTCACCTGCCGGGGTGTGCGGCTGGAATGAGCCCGGCTAGGGGGCACCGTGTAGCGGCTGTGAGGGGCCTGCTCAGTCCGCTGCTGGTGGGGAGCGATGGAGGCGGTTTGGAGCTGAGAGAGAAGAGAGAGAGAAAGAGAGACAGCACCACACAGAGCTCAGGAGGACCGGAACGGAACTAACGGCTGCACACAGCTGCAGCCGAGCCTGCTGGATCAGAGCTGGAACTACAGGTGAACTGTAGCACGGAGCATGGCTGCACAGGTGGCGCATGCGCATCAGCACCAAGCGGAGACCCAGTGCTGGAATGAGCTGCTTAGAAATCAGTTACACTGAGTTATTACAACTAAACAACAACATGTTCCTTAGGGGGAATTTGGAAATCAGATGTATTAATTAGGTCATGATTTTATCTAAATTTACACATCAGACTGATCCATTAATCAGCTGTAGGTTTCATTAAAATGTGTGATAATGAATGCAGCTCTGGAAAAGAATAAGATAAAATCCAAAACCTTTTCTGAAATAATAACTTCAAATAATAATTATTTATCAAACAAAATAGCACAAAATGCTTTTATATCTGTCCGTTTGATCATGTTTTATTGTCTTTTTTTCTTTTAGATGGATTCATCTTAAGGTGGTTTGTGTTTAGGAATTTGAATAAATAAATAAATGTATACCAGCCATTTAATCCGGTCACAGATCCTTCTTAACCCAACAGCATTTATACATTCATATAAAGGACCATGATAAGAATGCCATGATATAAAGATTATCCACTGTTCACTTAATTTACTGAAATTCAGGTGGCACTTGAAGTTCTGGACCATGTGCATGACCATATTCCTGTTAAGGGTTTTAACAGATTGATGGAAAGGATCATACGAGGATTTCTCCAATGATGCGAGCAGTTATATGTGTGAACTAGAGAACAAACTTGGACTGGATCATAAAAAGGCAGAGAAAGTGAGCCTGATTTTTACACTTAGAGAGCTAACGATCTGGATCTTCCTCATGGAGTCTGCTCCTCGTTCATCTCCTTCTGATTGGTCCTGATGAGCTGGAACTGCAAGGTCACACATTCCAGTCATCCCCTGTAGAGAACTGTGAGGAGAGACACTCGATCCAAACCAACCTGAACATGTTATAATAATGTTGGCTCACTGGACAGTCTGTGCTGCATTCTGCTCTTTAAAACTTGTTAATTCCTTCTTCGTAGCATGTATGAGTGAAAATCAAAAGAGAATGAGTTACTCCTACATTTTCCAACATTTAAAGATGACTGATGCGCTTTACACTACATTCAGTCTTTCACCCATTCACTCAGACACTGATGGTGGCAAATTAAATTGCAGTCACTGCTCACTGACAGAAGCGGCCCTGCCGTACTCTGGCACACTGGTGCCATAAGTCCCTCTGACCACCATCAGCAGCCAATGCATGTGTAGCGTCAAAGATACAATGACACTGAAAGCCAAAGCCGGGGCTTGAACCGACAACCCTCTGGCTGCAGGGCAAACTCTTTCATCCGTTACCTTCTGTCCCTAAAGGCGAGTTCTTACTTTCCACTGTTACCAGATGACTTAGATTTAGAAAAACTTTATTGTCATGTTGTACACACAGAGTGTATACAAAACGAAATTTTGTTCAGTACAGCTCTCAAGACATTTCCATTTTTAAAGTGCAGCAGTGATAAAATGTAAACATAAGACTGAGCGATGATTTATGGTTTCCAACATTCAGCGTTTTTTGTTTTTTTTTTAAACACCATTTTATTCAACATTCATCAGTCTGATGGCAGTGAGGAAAGAAGCTGATGCAGAATCTGCTGGACCTGCACCCAATGCTGCGAAGCCTCTTCCCAGAGGGCAGCAGGAAGAACAGTCCATGGTGGGGGGGTGAGGGGTAATTTATGATATTATGGCCTCGAGACATGCAGCGCTGGGATGAAATGTCTTTAATGGAGGGAAAAGGAGCCCCCATGACCTTCTCTGCTGTTCTCACCACTCTCTCACCTTCTTCCAGTCTGAGGCGCTGCAGCCTCCACACCACACAGTGAGACAGCTGCTCAGAACACTCTATGGTGCTTCTATAGAAGGTGGGGAGGATGAGTGGGGGCAGGTGGGCTCTCCTCATCCTCTGCAGGAAGTCCAAGCGCTTCTGCGCCCTATTTGACCAGTGAGGTGGTGTTTCCAGTCCAGGTGGTGGTGTGTGTGATGTTCACCCCCAGGAATTTGGTGCTGCTGACCACCTCTACAGCTGAGCTGTTGATGAGCAGTGGAACGTGGTTAGACAGGTTCTTCCTGAAGTCCAAGATGATCTCCTTCATCTTCTCCACGTTCAGGATCAGGCTGTTATCTCTGCACCAGTCCGGATGGATGTTGAGATGGAGGAATTTATACCAAGTTAACCACTTGATTCAACCAGCTGGGCGTAAACTGAGCTGAATGCGTTGTACTTCATCTGTGACTGAACTTCTGAACTTAAATGTATTTAGTTGATTTTAGCGTAATTACCTGGTAGTTGATTGTATCTGTGCTGAAAATATCTTTTTGTCCTCTAAACTGCTCCTACAGTAGAGGACATTTGCTTTTTTTGGTCTAGTCCTTCCCTTTTCATATTCCCCTTCCAAGTATCTACACTTTCTATAATTTTCTATAATCTTTTTGCTGCTGTAACACCTGAATTTACCCATTGTGGGACAATAAAGGTATTTTCTATTCCATACCATTCTATTCTATTTCCAGTATTAGTTTGCAATTTTAATAACAAGAGATTAGATAGAAATTAGGATTTCAGCTCCAGATGATACCAAAGCATGTGAGTAATCCCATCCTCCAGAAAAAGAGCTAAATAACCTTAAAATTAATTGCATTATATTCATCTTTAATATCTGTATTTCATGATATCTCAGTGTGAGAGAAGCAGCATCATTATGTTTAATAAAAAGCAAAACCTTGTTGTTGCATAAGTGTTAAGGTTGACTCCTGGATTCAAAATGAGTGACAGTTTCAAGAGAAACTCTGGAGAATTTGGCCGCTTCTAATAAATAACTAATAAAACAAATAACTAGTAAAACAATATAATAAATCAATAACTAATAAAACAATATAATAAATCAATAACTAGTAAAACAATATAATAATAAATAACAGAGCAATGGAGAAAAAAAGAGCCCAGCGTCTGTATAATAGATCCTCGTGCGCGGTCATGTGACACGTGCAGGGTGGCGCGCGGGTCAGTAATCCGATCATCCTCCGTTTAGGAACCAACAGGTGAGCCAACACCACCTGCAGAGACTGCTGCGTCATCTAATCTGCGACTGCGCAGTCAGTTAAGTTAAAAGGAAACTAGGTGGGTTGTTTTTCAAAATAAAAGCAGTAGCTGTTTTAGTAGAATACAGCTCATTGCTCAGATTTACACAAAGTCATTAATTAAACTTCATGTACTTTATGCACAAAAAACAACAATCTGCAGTAAAGGACCTCGATAAAGGCACAAGATAAGCAAATAAAAAAGAATCTCATAGATTTGTCTTGTATATCTTCTCCCGCTTATTTCATCAGGGTCACGGTTGGGCCTGCAGTCTATGGGTGAGAAGCGGCATACGCCTTGGACAGGTCTGCAGTCTGAAGCAGGACAACACAGAGAGATACAAGCATGCATACACAAACAAATGACAGAAGCCAATAAACCTTCCATTCATGTTTTTGGACAGTGGGAGGAAGCCGGCTTCCAATGATATTGGAAGCTGGAAGTGTGGCTCTGCCAACAAATTTGACCAGACAGATGAAGAGTAGCAGAAGACTAAATACTTTTGGCATTTATTAATGTTTGTTTTCATAAGTTTTATGATTAAGAAACAAAGAAAAACATATTCTGTCTCAATTTTTTATTTTGTAATAATCTTATATTTAGAATATTTTTATATTCTAGTCTTTAAGAGCTTTATTACTATATTTCTAATGTCTAAGTAGATTAATTTAAAATATTAATTTCAGAGTATTTGAGTAGTCTTATAAAATATATTTTTTTAATCTTATGTAAGTAGTTTCTTGGATGGCTACTTATTATTTTAACTTAAGTAAACAAAACATTTACATAGTGCTACTCACTTACTAAAGTATACTTTGGGCTATTCTACCTAATGCCTAATATTCTATTCTATTTTATTCTATTCTATGTATTTATATAAGCATATAGCTAGACAGGCCTATAAACAACATTTATGTGAAAGGCAATACTTTCCTCACATCCTAAGTTGTATCTACTGTTTACATTTTTAGGTTTTAATATTTGAGATAAAAGTGTGGATGTATTTTATCTAAACTCCAATTTGATCCGAGATGTTTTCAAGTTTCTTTAAAAATCGGGGTTTTTCGGGGTTTTGCAGGAAAGGGAATGCTTTTATTGTGAAGGTCTGTGAAGTTTGTTTCCTGTCCTGTCTGTTGGACTTGACCGTGGGGTTGCCAGGGAGCCAGCTCCATAGCAACAGGATCAAGAGGTTAAACAAAGTAGAAAGATTTATGTGTTTATTTTTGTTGTTTTGTTTAAAGATTTTTTTTTCTTAAGGTGGCAGCATGGAAATGAAGCTTCTTCCGAGTCAAATCAGATTTGGATCCAAACAGATTGTATTTAATTAAAAATGCCTTCAACGATGATCCTGAAGCCCAAACCAGCGGAGGTGTCGAAGAAGAACAAACCTGTGAGGCCGACAGCAGCCTGCAGCCGGGCAGGCGGTCAGCTTCAAGCGCCCTCCGTGCGTAAAACCCGCGCGTCAAGCTGCTCCAGGGGCCCGCACCAGCGGGACAAGAGCCAGAGGGGCCCCACAGTATCAAACACAGGGGCCCAGGAGTGCAAACTGACCTGCGAGAAGAGAGTCAGGTCCGCATCCTTAGCCCCCAAACCATCGGGAGCCAAACCCGCGGAAAGAAGCACCGGAACAGAGCCGGGGCGCCGGAGGGCCTCCAGCTCTGTGAGGCAGGCTGATGCCAACCCGACCCTCCACAGCCGGGGGCCCACCGGGGGTCCGGCTGTGAAGGAGCTGCGGTGCTCCAGGTCTGAGGGGAAGAAAATGATCCAGAGGTGAGAACAGCTGAGTCAGTGTGAGCACACTGCAAAAAAATAAATAAAATAAAATAAAAGAAGTCATTTTTTTCTTAAAATAAGTGCCTTTTGTCTTGAATTGAAGAGGGAAGTGAGACACTTTGCCAATGAACAAGACAATCTAAATCTAAAAAAAGAAAAAACAATTGCATTGTCTGTTTTCAAATGCATATTATCTTATTTACCTACTTAAATTAAAGGTTAATACTCTTAGTTTAAAAATGTTTTACTTATAATGACTGTTTTAAGGTTTATGTGGTTCTTTCTGATGGAAGTTACTGTGCTGCTTGCAGAAATTAGGATTCTGCTCTAAAACATGGTTATTATGATTTTTGGATACAACTATTACTTTTAACGCAAAAAAACAAAAAACAAACAGTTCCCTACAGCTCTGCTAATGATTTTATTATTTTTTTTATTAAATCGAATGAAAGGCATAAAATAAATCAAGATCGATGTGGGGCATTGTTGCTTTTTCAATAAATAAAACATGATAAAAAAAAAAGTTAATATTTAATGGATTGATACACTCAATTTATCCTTTGGTGTGCCTTAGATGCATGTGTTTAATTAGTCAAAGCCTTGTTTAGAGTCAGAATTTAGGCCATAAATACTCAGAAATTTTACTTCCCGCCTCTGATGATTTTGTGTTTTTTTTTTTTTATCACATGCAAATGTTCAATCAGCAGAAATATTTATAAGACTTCCTCTTTGCTTTTGATCTTTGAATGTTTGTTTTTGCTAAAAAAAAAAAGTTTGTTCTTTTAGATCATAGGCTAAGTATGATTTAAACCCTTAGTTTAAAATTTAAAACACTAATCAACAATACTGCCACCTGTGTTTGGATATGGGAACATTTCCATGCATCCTACTGTGAAAGGCTGCAGCAGTCCTAAAATATCCTGCTCGGTTTTGCTGTCTGTAGCCATCTGCTACAGCAGGTTAATCCCCAGAAGTTTTACCTCCCACTGACAGAACTGACCTACGGCGGATCTACTGCAGCCAAAAGACGTCCACTAATTGCACAACCGATTGTACAGAAATGTCTCTATATGCTCTGCAGAAAGATAAAATGATCCTAGATGCATCTTACTATATTATAAATGAAACCGTTTCTGCAGGTGTAAAGTAATGATTTTAAGATGAGTGTAACTGCTGTGGTCCAACATGGAAGCAGAGAGTCTGAAGAAGCCTAAATAGAGGTTCTGCATAAAGGACGCTCTATAGGTATTGCCTAAAGATTAAGAAAAAACAAAGTTCAGTGTCTAGGAAAACTAGAACACCAATAAAGTTCAATAACTTAGCCAAACTTCTGAACAGTTTGTTCATTACTGTGAATTCAATTAGGACTGGAATGATGATTCAGATTAACTTTGAATGATCAATTATTGAAATAATCCCCACCTAATTTGGTTAATGAATCCAATAAATACTCACCGTAGACCAACATTGCACAGACTCTAAAACATGCCAATTTCTGATAGAGAACCACCTTACAGCTCTATTAAAACAAAACTATATATATACAAATATTTTCCATTTAAGCTCCTTCTGCCTGAATTACTACATTAATGCAGCGTGACATGGAGGAGATCAGCCAAAGTTCTGATGAGGTTCTGATGAGGTCCAGTAGAAGCTTTGATAGCGACCTTCAGATCATCAGCGGTTCTGGTGTTTCTCGTCTTCCCTCCTGCACCCTCCTCCATAGTTTCTCTATGAGGTTTTGTTCAGATAAGTCTGCTGTCCAGGCAGGAACAGGGAACCGGGCTCAGTGGACCAGCTTATTGTACCTTTGGCAGTGTGGGCTGGTCCCAGGTCCAGATGAAAAATGAAATCACAGTTCTAGTAAGCCTGTGAGCAGAGGGGAGTTGAAGTTATTCAGTGTCCTGGTAGATTCCTGTACTAACTGTGGAATTCAATTCAATTTAGTTTATTTATATAGTGCGAATTCACAACACATGTCATCTCAAGGCACTTTACAGTTCACCAGATCATACAGTCAAATTGATACAAAGTTTTCTATCTAAGGAAAACCAGCTGATTGCATCGACTCATTGACTCGGATGTAATCCCTCACATTAAGCATACTTGTAGCGACAGTGGAGAGGAAAAACTCCCTTTTAACAGGAAGAAACCTCCAGCAGAACCAGGCTCAGTGTGATCGGCCATCTGCTGAGGCC
>NW_015151183.1:97965-102358 GCF_000732505.1 Cyprinodon variegatus
GCCTGATAACTAAAAGATCTAATAACTAAAAGACCATTCTACTTTTAGAAATTCTAGGAACCACTTGTAACTACTACCACAAACCTTGTGGACCAGAACCAGAACTTGACATGGCACCAAACCATCACTGACAGGAAAGTTCAACCACCGTGAATCCTCTGTCTCTCCACTGTTCCTCTAGACTTGATTTCTAAATGAAATGTAAACTTTATTTTTATTGGCCCTTTGACCATTCAGCAACAGTCTGGTTCTCCTCCCCCCAGATGAGACAGTTGGAGCTCATGTGTTGGATTCATTTGTTATGCTGATTCCAGCTCCCTCTAAAGCTCCATCTGCTTCTTAAGTGTATTTTGCATGTATTCTTGTTCATGATTGACCTTTTTCTTCCACTTAAATCTCTATTATTATTCTTGCGTCTAGGACAGTTTAGAGCCTTTAATTTAGACATGATCTTTTCTGGCCTCCCCTCCATGCGGAGGATGTCAATGACTGTCGTCTGGACATCTCACCAGTCACCAGATTTCCTTTCCACGAGGAACACACCTTAACACGTGTTCCTCAGGACTGGTATCCTGCAGTGTTTGGATGCATCCCTCCTCCGTATGCAATAAAGGGCTGCATCTGAATTGGTCCCACTGTAGCACCTAGCTCCTCTTCCTTCACCTGTCATGGTTTGAACCATAGGAACTGTACCGCGGATAGGAACAGAAATGTAAACTGCTGTACTGATTCTGGAGAGATTCTAATTCACATTATTACACAATGGAAACACGAGGATGAAGCTAGTCAGTTGCAATGCATATACGAGTTTCTCTGTCTGATAAGAGGGAAAAAAGCTGATTTTTAAAAAAAATATTTTAATTTTATTTTTCAGAGGTTTATGTTTATGTCGTAGTTTTAACATTTTTACATGCCATGAAAATATGGAGTGAATTTTGTTCCATTATTGTTGCAAACGACAAACATGTTTTGTAAATACAAATTAGAAAAAAAGCAGTTCACAAACTTTGTCAATTTATTTTGTTTATTTTTCATATTTTGTTTTTCTCAATATTCTTTTTTTTTTTTTTTTACAGATTGTTTGTTTTCAAATGTTATTTTTTTCCTTGTTGAGTTTTATGAATGGTACTCTTTTCATATTGCGTATTTCATTTCATTTTATGCCCAATAATGATGCATACTTTGACCAATAACAATGTTGTTGCTAATGTCCAAGTAGACCAATAGAGATCCATCTTTGCTGCTCACAACCAGAGCAATAGAGATAGGAGAGTTGCGCCACCAGAAGAACAGCAGCTTAGGTTAGTAGGGCGTCCCATAGTTCCATTCTGGGCAGAACTACTACAGAACTGATATGTTTGGTAATTATTTCACAAAATACACAACTATTAGCCTACTGGTTGAGAGGTTTTACTCCATATTATAGTTCTGCTGTCATCCTTGTGAAATATGTGTTTTTTTTTTAACTAGAGCCTGTTTCAATCACTTGACCCATATCTAACGTTTATAGATATTAATGTTTTGTTTACATGAGAAAGAGATGCTCCTCCTGGGTGAGCTTGCTGTGATTATTTTTGCTTGCATTTTGTCGTTGACTCTTCAGCAATCCCTCACACCAAGCATGCATGTAGTGACAGTAGAGAGGAAAAACTCTCTACTGTCACTACATGCATGAGAGAGGAAGAAACCTTCAGCAGAACCGGGCTCAGTGTGAGCGGCCATCTGGCGAGGCCAACTGGGGCCCGCTGAGTCATGCCACTCAGGGCTAAGGGCCGTATCGCCTCTTATTAATAACTCTTTGCTTTTAAGCTTTCCACACAGAACATGATTGATCCAACATTATTAGTTATGATTTAAATATTATCAGTAGAAGAAACCATTTAGAAAAAAGATATAAGAAAATAAACAAATCTTCCATTTGATGTGAGCATGTAGACAAATTTGACCTCATTCTAAAGGGCAAATCTAACTTGATTCATTTGATTTGCTTTGTATTTACATAGAAAATTGTTTTTTTCCTCATAGATCTGGACTATTTGTAGCTTTCTGAATGATCTGGTCCTGGAACTTTGAATGAAATAACAAGCCTCTTTTCCTGTTTCAGTCACAAAGCTTTCACCGTCATCCCTCCGGACCCAAAGAAACGAAAAGAGATCCAGAAAAGTGAGTTCACATGTTTGTTCTATCAGCCTTGCCTTAATTAGGAGCAGCTGGATGTAAATTACAGTTTCACTGATGCTTTCCATCTGATTGGCTGAGCAGAGGCAGAGGCGGAGCTGGCTGCTTTGGAGGAGCTGCGTCTGAGCAGAGCCGTGTCCTATGTGTCCATCGACCCCAGCACCGTCGGTGAGACGTCTAAACGCCTCGTAGGTGTGGCGTTTACGGCCTCACCTCTGACTGTTTGTGCTGCGTTTACAGGCGGCTGCATGAGTCTGGAGGAAGTACGGCTGAAGCAGCAGCAGGAAATGATGCAAGCAAGGAGGAAACAGAAACAGGTCTAAGAACCAACACCTGCAGCATCCTGGGTGGGAGGGAGGAGGGGTGTGTGGTCTAAAATCTAGGCTACACATGGTGTGCTGGTACACTACAGACCGCAGAGCGTCTCATTTAGACCCTTCTTATCTGATTTCTAATTAAAAAGAAAACTTTTCATTTGACTTACATTTTAAATAATTTAGTCATTCATAACAACAACCTAAGATGAAAAACATTTATTTTATCGAACATTTGTTTTGGTTTTCTTTTTTTCAAGCTTTGCAAAGTCAGAATCATCTTATAGTTCTGACAACAGCACTAGATATTTCTTTACTATTTTTAATGCATTTTTGAAGCTTTTTATATTTATTTATTCATTTTTAGGTTTTTCTGCTTCTGTCTCTTTGAACCCCAGTCGGCCTCAGCAGATGGCCGCTCACACTTAGCCTGGTTCTGCTGGAGGTTTCTTCCTGTTAAAAGGGAGTTTTTTTCTCTCCACTTTCGCTACAAGCATGCTTAATGTGAGGGATTGCCTTTTGGTTAATGAGTCGATGCAATCAACTGGTTTTCCTTAGATAGAAAACTTTGAATCAATTTGACTGGATGATCTTGTGAACTGTAAAGAGCTTTGAGATGACATGTGTTGTGAATTGGTGCTATAGAAATAAACTGAATTGAATTAAGTTCAGTTAAATTTACTTTGTCATGCAAACTTGATTAAAATAGATTAGTGTTAAATAGAGCAACAGAATGAATAAAAAAAAAAAAAGATTAGTCAACAAAATTGTTTAAATTAAGCACCTAAACTATCAAATTAGTAAGTTTACATTTTCGATGACAGAATAAATAAAAAAAACTCCCTAACCTTTATTTATTTAGTGTTTATTTCTGTAAAATCCTTTAAATTGCTTGTTAGATCTTTTTCTGTACATTTAGTCTTGCTTTAATTAAATTATGCTTTTTTTAGATTTTGTTTTGTATGTTTACATAAGCTATGATATTTTTTGACAGAATATCTCACTGAACTTGTCCTGGAGATATTTACTTCCTGTTCCTGTCCTCCATGTTTTTCCAGATGAAGAAGCAGATGATGGAGGAAACGTCGGTCCTGATGAGGTGACCGAGCGGCTCGTCTTCTTTTTGTCTCAACTGGCTGCTAAACCTTTGCTAAACACAGCTATAGACATATAACCCACGGTTCTGGTCCAAGGTTTCCATCCACTCATCAAACACTTGAATATCAAAATAACTTTTTATCTTGAAGCTATTTATCAGGTCGTTTCTCTATTTCCTGGGTTAATTATCCAAAGTCAAACCGCTTCAGGCATTTTTTTAACAAGAACTGAACAGAAATGTATTCATATTATGGATTCTCTCTTACATTCTCCAAATCAGGACAGACTCATCTATATCCAAACAGCTCCACTAACATTTAGTTGAATGTTTTCTGCATCATTCTGGCTGTAAACTGAACCAACGTTAGTGGCAGAAATGAGAGGTTATTTAGATCGGTCGACTTTCCTCCTTTATTTTTTATCCACTTTATGCAATGACAGCGAAACATCCCTTAGCATTATGCTTCCACCACCGTGCCCCGCTCTTAGGTTAGGAAAGGAATTGTTACCACTGAATTATAAAAGGCAGTTAGATGGTCCATAACAGCTGTTTCTTTGGTTCCTGTCCGCATTGTGGACAGCGTTTGGTCCTGTTTCCTTCTAGGTAATTCAAGAAGTTGAGACTTGGACGTAGTTTTGCATTCTGACTTGAGGAGTTTCTAAAGGGTAACCTAAAAAAATCTGGAATGGATCCGACTGCTTGCAAATCTGTGGACTGTTTCCTGAAAAAATAGAATCTGCTCCAAATATCCAGCAGATTTAAATGAACTAGCAGTTCAGCCAAATAGGAGGCTTAATTATTC